>NW_010532456.1:25075-44209 GCF_000687285.1 Phaethon lepturus | reverse complement strand
AGGGAAAGAATGGCTGTTATGACGCACAGAGCACACAAACACCAAGCGAGTCCTGTTTTTAAGAAAATAAAAACACATGTATACAAATGGCTCATAAAGCAGCTGCACTCAGCCATACCACTTAAGAGTTTTTCCTGCATCTGCATCTGTTCCAGACAGATAAACGAAATTGCTGAAGAGATCTTTTTGATTGTTCAAGCCCACATAGAACTCCTTTTATAAAGCTCTTTCCATCAGCAACAGAAGCAACCAAAAAACCCTGACAAAAACATAAACACTAAACCCCAAGTCCCCACAGGTGATATTCTCTGAAGACTTGTACCTATCTCAAGGCAGAAGGGATTTCAAGCAGCACTTACTTGTTTTTTACCTAATGGTACAATGACCTTCCCTCAAAGATTTTCTTTCTTTTGGTACTCTAAAATTTTCTAAAGAATTTTCAGCAAGCATAGACTCTGGAGAAGCATCCTGTAGCTAGTGGAAGCATATGGAAGGCCTACTTAAGAACACTGCACTGAACACACAGATAGTTTGATTTTTGTGTGTAATATATTAACAGAGTAGCAGCCACCACAAATATTTACACACAGCAGTGTTACAGCAAGTTCATGCAGAAATTTTCTCTCTGTCAGAGAGGAAGGAGTAGGACATGGTAGCCAAAATTCTTAAGTAGTCTCCTTAGTAAAAGGTTGAGACAGGTTGAATTGGGACCAGAGAAGCAGATATGCTGCCAGAAAGATGTCAGATGAATAGGATCACAGAAAAAATAAGGTTGAAATGGACCTCAGAAGGTCATTAGTCCAGCCTCCTGCTTAATGCAGGGGCAGTTATTATCCGAGAAGAAAGTCAGTCACTCTAGGATGATTTTACATGGAGAGGTGTTCATTTCACAGAACCCACCACTGCATAGAGCAACTTCATGAGATCAGGGAGCAAAAGGGAACAGACTCTGGATTGCCTTCTCGTTCCAGTATGGTGGTCTTTCCATGCCATAGTGGATGCAGATTACCCAGAGGGCTGCAGATAAAACCAGAAGGATTGGTTCTTCTATTATTTGTTATTCTTCAAGGGGAGACACATAAAGATGCATATTATCTGACTTTTTTGGCTGATTTGTGCTTTTTTCTAACCTAATTAAAAGCAAATAGAAACATAAAAAGCAGAAAGCAGTTATGGCTTAGATGTTATGGAAATAATTAGACCTCCACAGAAAGAGCAGAAACAAGTGTCTTACGGCATGCATCTAGCCCATTCTTTGTTAATCTAATTTACACAGTAGATTACTTTTACTTCACTACAACTGGCAGATTGTATAAACCTGTCGAGCAATCACCACACAGAACAAATCCATTGTGTCCAGTTGAGAAAGATCAAATCACACGTCAAAGTTACCCACCTGTGATTATTTGCTTAATTAAATTCTACAAAAAGGTCACTTTCTGCATTTCTACCAAAAAGCTTATTTGCCCACAAGGCCAGATAGGAGGTGATTACAGGTGATTTGTTCACAGCTAGTTTAGTAAGCCAGGAAGATAAATTCCACCAAGGATGTTTTCTAGTAGAATTTCTCAGTCAACATTAAAGCAGATGGTTTGATTTTGATCAAGTTGACAAAACAAGAGGAACCGTGCTGGCTTCCCACCACATCACCCCCTCTCATTCTCAGGAATTGATCTTGTTAGTTGAAGTGATATAATTTCCTCATCTATAGTAAACTACCACGCAAACAGGCCTGGATTCCAAGACACTAATTCTTTTCAGCAGAGCCCCAGATAGGGATTTTACATTTACCGGTAGAAACACAATTCCCTACACAACATTTTGCTTTAAAGTATGTGTATTTTCTGCCATTATTACTCTGTTCACCCAGCACTAAAAAATAAACAAAAGCCCCCAAATTAATAAAATTAATTTCCTAGCATCCACCATCCAGAATAGGAGCTAACATACTTTACTGAAACAGACAGGCCACCATGACACTCTAGATCTTGAGCATCCACAGAGAACACTTTCCAACACCCTCTAAAGTTTGGGGGTTTTGGAAGATACCCTATAAAGTGAGTTGCAAATATTTGAGAAACAGGATTGCCAAATCAGTCTGCTGTTAGAACTACAAGCAATATAGATCTTCTAAAGCTAGGCATGAAAGAAAAGCTGTGGACAGTATAAATGGATTTCAGTCAAATAGATATGTTATTGTAAAAGGATGACGCAGTAGCTCAGAAACGCTGATGGAAGAGATATAAACAGGTTTCAGAGTGCAATGGATGCCAGCCAAATGAAGGAGCTGCTTCAAAGAAGCAATCAGGAGCTACCAAGGCAGCGCTGCAAGTCTTGACTGGAAATGGAAGACAATGGCTAAAAGCAGATATCCTGCACACATTCTGCTGTACTTTGTACTTTACTAGTACTTATTACTTTAACAGTGGACCGAAGCAGAATGAAAATCAACAAAAATTGCCAGCAGTTCACACAATACCATTTTAAGGGAATTATAAGCTTTGACACATCCAGTGTATGTTTTATTGAACAATTCTGCTCACCAGTGAGAGAACCTGACAGTTTTAACATTAGCTATTCCCATGGCTGATACACACTTCTAAATTATAAAGTAGCACAGAAAGCATTTGAATACATACACCTGTAGTAGTCTCAGCTCTCCTAGTACTTGACAACTGATTGTTTAGGATAACAGGAAAATAGTATATATGGGAAGTTAAGACAAAAGATAAGAGTAAAATGCCTGGTTAAATTACTGCAGTCTTTCTTGAAGTTTCTAGAAAAGATAGGTAGCCATTATTACAAACACTGGGATGGTTAAGACTATTACTTTAAATTCCTTTATCCTTAAATAGTGGAGGGAAGGCAGGGAGAGGAAAGTATATGTATTTCCCCAGTGCTTATACTCTCCACTTGGCATCTGTTTTTGGCCAATAACTGAGATGGGAGCACCAAGCTAGATGGACCTTTAGCGTGACCTTGTGCTGACAGTCAACGTTTGTACAGATGTCTTTGTTTCCTTTTACCCTAAAACAACATGGGGCATTGTTTTTGAACATTAACATTGAAGCCAGCACAGTTCCTCTTGTTTTGTCAACTTGATCAAAAACAACTATTAGGGACAGATTTACCAGTGGCTATCCATCCCTGGGGCAATGTGAGCATTTATCTCATACCCTAATGATTGCAGTGAAACCATCAGGACATAAAGAGAATTAAGATCTGAACTTGATCCCCATCCTACTAGTTTCACAATACTGATTCTTATATTTGTGATTTCATTTCCACCAATTTAACTGAAGTAATTTTCTTTCTACATAGTTACTAGACCAGATCCAAGCCCTTATTACTAAAACAGAACTCTAATCAATTTATGAAAGCCCCAGGGTCCCTACAGAGTTGTGTACCATCCTGCTCAACTAAGAGCATTTTGCATCCTTTTTCCTCAAAAGTCTATTGTAAAATATTTAGGGGAAAAAAACTGCCTTATTGTTAGTAGTATAAAAAAGAACTTTGTTAATTCAGTGAATGCCTACTCAGGCTCTGAAGAATTTGTAGTATTCAACCATAGATCTTTGTAGTGAACAACAAGTCCAGTCATTCTGGTTGCATTATACAAAGTTCCAGGAATTCTTCGGCATGAAAGAACTTAAATACATTTTCTCTGGTATATGGAAATAATATTTGATTTAAAGATACGTGCTACAGAAATCAGTCTTGACAAAACCTAGTTTAACCGTAAGTATTTTCGCACTATTTAACCCCTTTTGTGACTTCATGACCAATTCAACCAGCTTTTTGCCCCTGAATTGCAATTCATGCACAAATTCTTTATATCAGTAAGTAGATACATAGCACTAACAAAGAAAGAGACCCAACAAAAACTTTACCAGATTTTTCATTTTTAGAAAATTTTGATTAAATAAATCATCATGGAGCAAGGAACGAAAACATGTTTGTGTGTGAAAATGTCCAGATCATACTTGGACCCCCCTAAACCTCAAGCAACAGATGCTGACAAAGAAAAAAATTGTATTGGTTTTGCATTCCTTACATCAACTTCTTATTTTGCCAAACTCCTAATTCTGAGGCTTTTAAAAATAAGTAGTTAAAGTAATTTATCCTTACCATTTGCATGTATAATAAAGAATATCTATGGCTATAGGTGCTTCCAAATTAAACTAATATTTGTTTAACTGCAGTTCAGCAATAATGAAAGTAATGCCTCCCAGATCTCTTTTTGCAATAGCAGTGTTACACTCTAACACTACAGCCTAACCCAACACCTATAAAACAATATACGATCTCCAAAGTCAGCGAGTGACAACTGCAACCACACAAGGGTTTGAAGTATCATAAGTTCCCTTTATGTCCTAGGCAGAACAGAAAAGCAATGATATGTTTGCAGTAGCAACAAATACTCAGTTTGACTTTTTATCAAAAATGGGGGGAACTCGAAGGAAAGTACAATAAGAAAACTAGCAAAGTTCAGCACAAGCTGTTATTCTTCTCAGTGGCTGAAACCAAAGCAACACTAAATGCAGTAAACCAGTTTCATACCATGGGAAAGGGCTGGAAACTTTCTATGGTAACTTTCTCATACTGCTACATAAAGCTTTTTTAATTTGATATCCATGGAACAATTACCCATCTACTTCAGAACTGATCATTCATATTAGTTTGTCCACATTAGCAATCTATAAGAAATATATCATGAAATGGACCAAAACCAGCCTCAAAATCTAGCTCTTCCAGAATGTAAACATCCCTAGTCTACAAGCAGTAAAAACATACAGCTGGCTTGTTAAAAGAAAAAAATATTAACGCATGGTTTCCCCCGAAATTTTTAGGTAGGCTTAAAAATTAAAAATAGCTATAATCTTTTTGAAATAAACCAAAGTAATTTTAACACTTCTAGAACATTAGATACTACTGCAACAGGTTTTAACCATTATTGTGACAAGCTCTAAATAGAGGACACAATAGAATTGTAGAATTGTTCAACAAAGTTCTGCCCATTTCTGCTTGTACTTTTGATTCCAGGAAAATCATACAGTTAAATTATCCTGTAAACAATTCTCTGCATAATAAATAGATATGGAAGACTATATGCACATGGCAAAAAGAACAAGAGTTCAGTTCCCAGATTGAAGTTACGTTGGCTTCTGGTTGTGTAAGCTGTGTATCTTCAGTGAGGTTGCAGTAATGCTGGAAGCATTTCTGCATGAATTCAGTCCTTATTCTCCCCAAACTGTGTTATTTACTTACTTAAAGAAAGGCTTCTCAAAAGAGATTTCACATTCAATAAAAATCTAGGCTTCTTCCATCCTTCCCTGAGTTAAAAATATTCCATCACTAGAACTATTGTGCATAACTCTTAAATACTTTTTGTATTTAAGTGAGATCATAGTCCTTTAGATATAAGGCCCTTTTACTCATTAGATGTGTTTTCTTAGTAAAAGTGTTCTAATTTGTTTTATTTATTCCTTTTAAATGCTAATGCTAAAGCCTTGAGTGAATTCAGAAAAAGAATGAAAACATTTTACAGGAGTCTCTTACATTTGTAGCCCAACAGTGAAAGATAAGGATGCATAGTGTCTTACTGCCAAAGGACGTAACAACATTTTTCTTGCTGAAAACAGACATGAGTGACTAAATTTTCTAAACTTGAGAGCACTAAGAAAAAAAGATGATTTTGACCTATTTCACAAAACAATCTATTTGGGCTCACAGGGGTAAATTTATAGAAGAGGCAGCTGAGTCAATTAAGAATTTCCCATAGCAGAAATTGAGAAAATTCAGACTTTGGTTGGTGTTTCAAAACAGTAAGTAACAAGCATAAGTACCTTATTCATACTTCTGTGTTAGTCTCATCTTTTAATATCATCATCACCTTTTCCTGTAGATCTTTGGTCATTATTTTAATGTTTCCTGTAATTGCTTCATGCAGTTCTTGAAAACATTTGGATTTTCTATAGTTATGTTTGTTAAAGTTGCCCAAGGCTACAGCAAAAAAAAGAAGCATCACAAAGCAAAGAATCCAGCCTTTAGCCGATATAGTAGTTCTGAAGAGTTATCAAACCAACTGGGAATATAAAGGAAACAGTATATACAAAAATATATAGTATACTCAATAGGACCTTTCCAATGTCAGTGCAGGATTGTATCTTACAAAATGTTATTGACAACTTTGTGCATCCCAATTTTAGAATAAAACTTTTGGACTTTTCTTCCTTTCTGTTGGAAATTAAAAATACATTTAGATATGCTAGGCAAAGAATTAATATAAACTCTGCTAGTTGCATCTCCAGTTAAATGACAAATCTCTTTCCTTGCTATTCAGAGCCAAACATAATTATAAACATTGTTTACTTCTCTGTTTTGCTCTCCAGTTACAACTCTAATCAGCATTAGGCATGTGTATCTCTATCATTAGCTATTTTGCAACAGTAGAGGTAAAATTACAAAAATTTTTTTCAATTGCAATGGCCCCTGATCTATTACAAAAAACAAACTTCCATCTCTAAGCAACTGATCTCTTAGCAACAAGAAGCACCTGCATAAAAGATGCATAAAAGATCACAGAGAGTGATCACCAGAAAACCGATTCAGATCTTTAAAAGGAGCACATCAGTAACAACGATAAGCACTCTTCACCGATAAAAATCAAGAAGTAACAAGAGGACACAGGTAAATTTTGAATTCATATTCTAGCATTTTGCTTCAAGCAGCATGAGTAGGACATTTCTGTAATGTTTTTTGTTTGGGGTTTTTTTGAGTGGGAAGTATGCCTTCTGGATCTGCTTTGATCTGAGTTACTGTAATTAACTTTGTGTAAATTATACCTTGTCACTATCTAAATAGAGATTTTTTTTTTTTTCTTTTAGTAGAAAATCGGCAGGTCTTAAATCAGATTCTTGGTATTAAAATAACAATGATGTGTTATGTATGTTGTAAGTATTCTACAAAGTTTCTTTTTAAAAAAAGGGAAGATTGTTCTTGCAGAATAGTCATCCTTAGAAAATGTTTACTTCTTTCAACCTTTCAAATTGTCTATATTACATCAAGAAATACTAAAACCTTTTAGCTTTTATAGACATAGGCCCCACTGATTAAAAAACCAAACTTGTTCAATGTTTCTGTGGTCTCTGATTTCATTCTATCTACTTGAAAGTGGATTTTGTCCCACTTACTATGTTTCATGCAAAGATGTATACCATGACAAAGTTACAGTAGAATACATAGCATGGAATGGACACTGACAACTGTTAATGATATATAGCAATGTAGGACTAGCTGGAAAGTAAGTGAATTTGGACAAACCAACATTTCCAAGCATCATTATCACAGCATGGAAAAATTGGATTATGAGTCAGGTTAAAAAAGGTCATCAGGCAGAACAAGTCTGGAACTGACCCAGAGAATTTGTTTATTCTATCACAGCTTGATCTCTCAGTTAGTGCTTGCTGTGGAAAAGTGCTATCTTTAAGTTACTACATCTTAGTTAATAATTATTTCTGATGAATAAAGTAATTTGCAGGAAGAATGGTTTGAGAATAATCATCCTTAGTCTTGTTTTTTCAAATACACAGATAAACTTTCTTCAGGATTAATTTACATACTTTGATAGAATACTCTGTATTTAACAGCCAGAAAAAAGTCAAAAATCTAATTTACATTTCTTACAAAGCAGCCCCTGCTCTGTCAACTAACTTTTTGCTTAAGTGGTCAAAATATTTGCTAGCAATAGAAGTACTGCAGCAGAGACATAATGATGGCAGAGAGCTGCCTTCTATCTGCCAAATTAGAAACAAAACCACCCACCCAGTAGTAATAGCAAACTGATAGTAGCTACATACAGAAAACCCTCCTCATATCAGTCTGCTTTGCCATAGTCATAACAAGGAAGTCTGATAACAAGTGTGTTAGAGAGAAATTTCAGTTGTCTATCCACAACTCATTTTCTAGTTAGTTTTGAGTTAACTGGAGCTTATGGTGTTCTAAGGAAACTTTGAGGTAGACAAGCAGTAAAATATATTCTTACCAATACTGCAGAAGTTTGCATATCTGTCAATCTCTTTTTGATGGCTTACAAGCACTGACATACCTGTTCCGCTTCAGGAGATGTATGTTTCAGGTGAAACCCTTTTACCATCTAATGTGGATAGTACTTTTCATGGACATTATGTTGGTTCCTAAGCAACAAGCCCTTCTGTGAAAGGTGCTAGAACTGGCAAGTTGTTTTTCCAAAACATACATCAAGACTGCAATTAAAACCTCAGAAGAGGACGTAGTCCAAATTCTATTTTCAGATCATTATTCTTCTGAAAGAAAAATCACCATACAATTACAGATTGTTCAGAAAGCAGAAACCCTTATTGTACAGTCATTTGGGAAGCATATCGCATACCTTGCCCCACACATTCACATTGTATAAATAGCTACAAGAAAATAGTATGGATGCTGGCCAGAAAGGAGAGATTTTTTAGTTACACACAGCAGGTTATCACTCCAAGTCTTGCTCACTACAGGTAATCATGGTTTTACAGCTGGCTAGTTGTTTTGGAGGCTTAATACTCTAAAGGAAAGCGATTTTTCAGGATATGAATATTCATCCTCTGAAGATCAATTTAGATATCTAAAGTAATTTCTAAAAGGATACATTTGACTCAAGACTTTCATTATATCAGAACTTTCACTGGCTAGTCCCAAAGGCAACATCCAAACCAACCTGACAGTATATTATAAATACTTTATTTTGGAAGTTCACTAAGGTCCAGAATCAATAGCAACATAAAAAGTTCATTTAGCCATTTCAGCAATAATTTATCATCTTGGCTAGTACTTGGTTATATGGCAGCAACATCACTTTTTGGCATTAAGTATTACTAAAAAGATCCAGTAACTACTTTGGAATGTTTAAAGGCAGGACTTACAGTTCCACTGTACCAGAAAAATCATTCACATGAGCAGCCTTTATGATACCTATTTGACTATCATCTTGCAGAAACTACAGTTCCAAGCTCATTACAGTTGCTTCAGATGGCTCCTCCATGATACCTAAATGTGTGTGTAAGTTACGTTGATACATGGCAACTTCTGATTTAACCCAAAAGATACCTCAGTAGACAGGTATCTCTTTGTAGACAGGCACAAAGATGGTAAGTTCACAAAATGAAGGCTGCAACCACCATGTAAAGGCACAAAAAAGAGGCATTGCCTTCACTACAGTTATCCCAACAAAAAGTAATATTCAAATAGAGTCCTACATTCATAGAAAATAGAGTCCTACATTCATAGAAAATATTTTCAGCATATTTGTTTCCCTGTCAACAGGTTCAATTTGCATTGACCAGTTGAGTCCCAGACACATGCTAGTACTTGCTGGTGCCCAGAAAACTAATTGACCCGACTCCAAACAACAGGAATGTCAGCATTTACCACAGTATTGCAACTCAAACCTTCCTTGCACCTTGCAAACTTATGGTACACTTCGATCAGGAGGGGTGACAACAAATTGAGTCCTGTGACCACTGAGGCAGAGAAGAAAATCCAAGTATTGTTTACAGTTGTGTATGAGCCACTGGTGGCCACCACTAGCACATAACGAATATGCAGTAGCATTTTAGAAGTGATACTGAAGTCAGCTTACAGAACTTAAAAACTCAGTGAAACATGCTCTAGGGATAGATCCTATTCAGCTGTGAAACAAGGTAACACTGCCATAAGAAGGCTCAGTAAAATAAAACCACAATTCCAAATAATAGCAGAGGCATCAAATATAACAATCTTTCTTATCTCATAGTAGAGACATATTCTTTCAACACCACAAAATCATAGACATGTTCTGTATTTGCCTCACTTGCTCTCTGACAACATTAGGATCCCACCTCCTCTGTTACTTGTCAAGACCCCGTTTAGATTGCCAGGATGATCATTATTAAATTCCCACTTTCGAGCTTCTGCTGAAAGCCATCACCTTTTCCTTCTCCCTTCCTCCTCCTCTAATCTAAACAACAGATAAATTTATAAAAGTGCTATTTAGATTAGATTTCATAGTACAGGATTATTCCACAAGGCTATAATAATCATTCAATACTACTAGAATATATTTCCATAGTAATTAGATGTGATAGACCTCTACAACTACACAAATTCTAGCCCACTGACTTGAACTCTAGAAATGGCTGAAAAAGGTAACTACATGCAGTGTGTTCATTCCCTAAAGTTCACATTTTACCATAATTACCTTTCGAGTTGCAGAGGATTGAATTAAAAATAGGAAACAAGGACCTAAAGAAGCCAGAGTGCTTTCAAAAGCAGAGTAATATAAACACCTAACTTTAAAAGGGTTGCTCTGCATTATTGTAATTGCAGATGAGACCATCTGTAATAGAACACCTGAAGCAAATGATCAGATCATGAAAGCTCAGATTAAAAGCGAAAAATGAGTAAGAAAAAAATATTATAATCAAAGACAAAGAATGTCACAAGAGTAACAATATCAGATGACCAATAAATTGTGATGGAAAGCTCTCCTTGACATCCCCATTCCATCCTGAGAGAATTACAGCATTAGAAGAGACCACAGAATATCAGGGAGCAATTTCCACAGTGATGCTAAAAAAACATGCAATCTGTTGTTTACAGAATAATTGTACAGCTCAGTTTACAAGGAATGGCAAGCACTCTCAAGTTCAAGAAAGTCTTTTGATGTGTTCTCAACTTTAAACTCCACAGACTTTCAAGGGAACAAGACAATCCCTGTATCAAGGCTTATGTGACATATGCTGTACACCTGGTGATAATTACTCACTTCAAATTAATTACTTCTTTAAAAGGAATGTAACCATGTAACAAATAGTTAGATTCTTTTTAGTGGTTCTTACAATACGTTCCACACAAATACAACTAATTTTACAGTAGTTCCACCTACAACTTCTTATTCAACCACTGGCAAAAGAATTTCTGACTTTGCAATGAAATCCACAGTTTGAAGGCAATATGAAAATAGTTGTACAGAAGTCCTTCAGCACGAGCTCTATTAAAGAGATCCGACATGCAGTTAAGAGTCAGAGACAGTTCTCTTCCTTTGTTAAGTGCTATAATCCCAGCACAGCAAGATAGTTACATGCCTAAAACTAATTAAAAACAACTATTTTATTTATCAAAAGGTACCATGTTCCTTTTAGGCTATATCAACATTGGCAAACACTGTGGTAAAACAAAACAGCTGGTGATGATCCACTCCCTGCACTATACACGTTTCATGGGAGTTCACTTCAGAATAGGTCTAGACTGGTTTTATCATTTGAATCCCCATTAAAAGCTGGTGTGCATGAGGCACCGCTTTAGACTACATTATCTGATCTATTTTCATCCAAAAAGACCCCAGTTTGCATGCTCTGAGATTGCTCTGCGATATGCACCAAAGCCTGGGAATGAGAATAATCTGAAGGTTTGCTATCAAAGCATACCCCAATACAAACTAAAACACCAGTGCAGACACCATGAGCCACTGTCCTCCTGGACTACTGCACGTTCAGACAGCATCCGCAGAACAAATACAAGAAAACCACTACTTACCTAACTAGACATTAGCCTTCTCGTTGTGAAATGCACAACAAAAGCTATCTACATGTAGAAGGCTGAATCTTTACAGTCTGCATGAAACCATCAATCCTAATTGTGTGAAAACAGGCAATATGTAGAATCAGCTTCTAGAAAGAGAGGAAGGATAAACTTTATCTGGAAAAATAAATACTTACTGGCTTACATAAAAAACTAGATTCATTTTTGTGTGAAATCAGTCTCTCTAAAATTTCATTTTTCTAAACTGTGTAGTTAAACCTAGGTCACTTGCTTCAGATGCTGCTAATATTGGTCACCAATATTTGGTAATTTATAACAAGTAGCAAAATATTTTTCCCCCCATGTCTCTCCTGAGAGTTGAACCACTAGGGAGGAAAGAACTCCAGCACTCAGGACTGGTTCTTCAAGAGTTTTGAGGCAGTTTTATGAGCTCCATCTCAAAATTAACAGAAATTTTCATCTCCAATTCTAAAATATGGTACATAATTTGCTCTTTTATTTATACAGTCATTAAGTACAAAGCTCTAACTGGAATAAAAGGAGTCAATACAGTCATCCTTTAGACATGGACTTTTTTCTTTACTATGAACCCTATCATCATTCATCATATCACCTTTTGCAAGAAAACATTTCACAGAATTGCAGAATAATAGGGTTTGGAAGGGACCTCTGAAGATCATCTGGTCCAACCCCCACTGCCAAGGCAGGATCACCCAGGGCAGATTGCACAGGAACGTGTCCAGTCGGGTTTTGAAGGTCTCCAGAGAAGGAGACTCCACAACCTCTCTGGGAAACCTGTTCCAGTGCTCCATCACCCTCACAGTAAAGAGGTTTTTCCTCATGTTGAGGTGGAACTTCCTGTGCTGCAGTTTGTGCCCATTGCCCCTCGTCCTGTCACTGGGCACTACTGCAAAGAGACTGGCTCCATCCTCGTGCCAGCCACCCTGCAGATATTTTATAGACACTTATAAGGTCCTAGAATTTTCTCACAGTTCTTTATAGTCAAGATTTACAGATGAGTAATCTAAAGGTCCCTCTGCTGGCAGATGCTTTCCCAGCTGTTAAGATCCACAACTATTGTCAGGTCAGGCAGGCTGTGCACATCCATCTGTTTTGTCACAAAAGCACTTCCATATTATAAGTCTCTTTCCTCACACTATTTCATTTTAAAAGCTTTTTTGCCCCATCCCTGTCCCACCTCCACCATATTAAGTAACAATCAGAACCAACAAATTGCTCTGATCAGACACATACCTTAACCAGCTGCAAGGAAATGAAAACCACCTATAGAGGATTTTAAGACAAAATGAGCAAGAATAGTGAAAGCTTCTTTCATGCACAATTGGCACTTTAGCTTTGTTCCTTTTCTAAACTTCTTCAATCTATTCACTGACTACTTCCTATCAAAACTTACTTGGCAGAGTTTTTATTAGGAGCGATTTACCTCATGGACAATTCTTAAAAAATACAACAGGTACAAGCAGGACAAGCAGTTCAGCTGAAATATTTTTAAGGTCAATTTTTCATGGTCTAGTTAGCTTTTACAATAAATTAAAACAAAACAAAACAAAAACACATTTGAAATGTAAACCCTGGAAGTGTGCTTAGATAATACTCATTGAAATGGGGCAAAGAACTTCTCCATACAAGAAATGTCCATTTTTTAAGAGCTTGAGGAGTCACTTCGCCTAAAAATAAGACCGGTTCAGATCAGTTCAAGAGCTTAAAAGGATTCAAATCTAATACAACACCTTTAATACCTTTTATATGTGAGAGCACGATCCAGGATATAAAAATTATAAATCTAACAGGAAGATGCCACTGATGTATTGGATGTCATCTCACAGAAAAGAAGATTTTATTCTTTTACTAAAAAATTATAAAATTATGAAGTTGAGGTAATCTAGAACCTAAAATCCACTCTATTACAATCTGTATATTTTTAAAAGATAGAAACCTGCCTCCATTTCTCTGTCAATATAAAGATAAGCTTTAGTTGTGAATAAGTAAGAGCTGAGCAAGATCAAAACTCAGGGTTGACTTTTACAAAATAGAAGGGGGAGACTTGTGCTTGCGAAGTTCACCATGCAAACACTGAACTCTAGCAGGGCTTAGCCTACAGATATAATATACAGAGATACACATTTGTACGTATAGCTTTGTTTATTTCATGCCACCCAAATGCATAACCACCAACATACCTCTCTTCATAGGGAATAGGGGGCAGAGAACTACTGTTAGAGACACACCAGAATGTCTTGGAGATGAAAAAAATGCAACAAAAAGCAATAAACATCAGAGCCCATCTGTGGCAAATGGAGTACAAAGATGAAGTTAATCCAGATCCAGAAAGAAAGCAACAAAAAAGTGAAACTATACGCCCTAACTGTAGTTATTTTCTTCTATAATGCTGTAAGCCCATATAGTCAAAGGCACTGAAACTAATACAAACTATTTACATATACATGCAGGCATGCTTTTATTGTGGTAACAAATAGTACTTAAGGAAGTTTAAATCTAGCATTTTTACTTGTACTAAACTAACATCATTAGTGTGCAACAGCCCATTAGTGAAACTAATAAATACCATTACATGCTTAAAAACATGCTCGTGATTACAGAAACATTTTTCACAGCATGCAAGACAATACAACAGTTAAACATGTATAAGATGTGATATGTACATGGACACTCTCACATAAGAGGTGTCCTGCTAGCTACTGGAATAGCATCCATGTTTCTAAAAGGTCACCTTGCGTCATGGTCATTTTGGATCGCAACAATACCAGAAGCCTTGCGTAGCAATCATCCAAAATATTGGAGCATTGCATGCACCTGCAAGGTTCTGAGCCACTGTTTGCTCCCTTCCCCAGGGTTTTGCCTGTACTCCATTCATTTCCTGCTTCAACCGTAAGTAACCAGTTGTCTTACTATCTAGAAAGCATCTATCACATTCTTGGCTTAGTTCAATATAGTTATAGCACTGACAGTTACTACAAAGCAAGCTGTACTTCTACAATGTGAGACCAAAGCATAAGATAAAGAAGAAAGCATTTCCTGAAAGTAAACAGTAACAAAAAGTTTCCTATTTGAAAATTGAAGGATGTCTTTACTTAATATTGTTGCAGGAAGAAACAAAGCAAATCTATTCTTAATTATTGTCAGAGCAGGATTAAGTAAGTGCTTTATTAATATACTATTTTGCAGATGCAAGCAGTATCTTTCATTGGCTATGTGAGTTCTCATTCATGGAATAACATTTTCCTTCTCGGGTAGAATCACGTCTCATATTTTATGACTTAAAGTCAAAAACATGCAAAACAACTTTGAAGGAATCCTTCTACTCCCCCTATGCATAACAGACCTGTCCTTTGCTTGGTTTTTCTTTCCTGAGCCAAGTGCTGGTTACTACCTGAGAAAAAAATACAGTACCAGACAATCCACGATCCTGTTTGTTATGGCATGCACTGTATTTTTCAAAGCATGTAATGGAAGAACCATAAAGAAATTAAATGCATTATACTACACTCAAAGGTTGACAATAAAAAAAAACATAATACATTGTTTCAAACAAAAACCTGGCGTACACTCCACCTGCATCATGAAAAACTAACCTAGCTATTCTGGAAATTCAAGGACTCTGGCACTACAGGCACTCAGGAAGGAAAAAGGCTATGTAACAGAGATAAAAGCTTGCAAGTGAACACATTCAATGCTTCCACGTGTGCTGAAAGTTTAATTTCTTGTGTTTTGGTTAGCAATTTACAAGGAGTAAACCTCAGTGTTGGCCAGCCAAGTCAGCATCAGAGATAAGGGGTCTGTCAGCCAAAGTATCCAAAACTATGCTTCGATATCAAGGTCAGAAAAGCTTTGTTATTTCCAAGCAAAGAGAGTGTCTGCTGCATGTCTGGTGCGATTTGTGATGTAGCTTGTCCTGGCAAGCAGTCCAGGCAGTCACTGTCATTATAAAATAAAGCTACCTCAAGAGCTAATTTGCTCATTTACAAGACCTACAAAGGGGTTGAGAGGTACCGACTAAAGCTGAATATATCTCTGAGCTTTGAAAAACTCCTTCCCCTTTCTCTCTAAAGCAAAGCAGAATCCCTTGGAAAAGATGGTACTGGAAACTCTGAATCCAATGCACTACAACATCACCAGCCTAGTACCAGACACGATGCCAGTGGCTACAGTGCCCATACTCATTCTCATGTGCTTTCTGTTTCTAATATGGAATCATGAAGAAACTTCATCAATACCAGGTAAATTAACTTTAGCTATAGTATCACCTAAAAGCTGTCAGAGGTTTGGGGATTTTTGTTTCTCAAATTTAAGTAATGCTGAATGATGATTGTATAAGAGTCAGTTTAAATAACACAGCTTTTTAAAAATAACTGATAAAAGAAATCAGGCTCTATTTAACCTCAGAACTTCCATAATAAGTGTGGCTTGGCTATATGAATAGATAACATTTAGTTTTCTGCTTTATTATGTATATGCTAGAAATATTTAATACCATTTTACAAACTCTAGATGTTCATATCTTCATGTGCATTAGAAACTTCTACTTTTTACACGGTTTAAGTTTAAAGCTTTCTAAATTGTCTTTACTAGAAACAAACTATTATCTAAGAAATTATTCAGATTTAAGTAGATTATAAATTTTTCTCTCCATGTTTGGCACTGAAGACCTTCCAGAACAGAGCAACCTCAAATGGTTTGCCTTTCAGAGGGTCCCTTCTGTAATGGTTTGGAGGCTTATGGTAGACATTACTGATTCAGCCTGTTTTTCATTAGATGCAATACAATGACCTACTGCATGAACAAGAAGAGCGTACACTATCTCAAAGGTGTACAAGAAGAATAATTCTAAACCAATGCAGTAGCACCTGAATGCAATTCTGTGAAAAGATCCTTGCCAAACATCCTTCAATATGCTAAAACTCTCTGAAAGTTAAAGAACAGGGGAAAGTATTCACAGAAGGTTATGCATTCTATTTGAATGCTTGACTGGATGAACAGAAGATAGAACTAAATCAATATGCTTTAAGTCCACAGGTATTTAAAAATCTGGGTTCTTGCGATTCCTATTAGTAAACGGTGGAGCTGTACACAACTTTTACATTTTTAAACAGTATACAAAAGTGTTGTAAGTACTTAATTTGTTTTGTTTTATGGAGTTAGATGTATGGTTTACAAACAAAAGGGGCAAATTAAGCTTTCCCTGAAGAAGGAAACTTCCTTTTAAAAGTAATTAAAGGCAAATTTTCTCCTGCTGTCTCCACTTTCTACTGTTTGTTGTAAGGGGGAAATTTGGTGCTGAGTGGAAGGATTTAGTTGAGAACTTTGTTGACTAAATGCTTATTAATCCATTCTTAGCCCCTATTTAAGCATGTTTTCAGAAGTTCACAGCAGTAAAGTACTTTTTCCTTTAAATATCCATTTTCTCACTCTAGTATTAGTGACTTAAGAGAAATGTAATTAATTACATTTAACAACATCAAAAGGATATTGACTTTTGTAGGTGTCACTATGACACTTCAACACAAAATCACTCAAAAGATTTGTTAAAATCACAGTTTGAGAAACCATATGCATTTTTTCTAGATCATTTCTTCTTTCTGATATCTAGCCATTGTCCCTCCAAGTGTCAGACATCTCAAAGCAGCAGTTTGAAGTTGTACAAACATGTAATGAATGTAGTTTGTTGTATATACATTGTATGGACTATAGGTTTCCATAGATAATAAGTGAGGCTTCAGCAAACATAGATGCAAGTTTCTCCAAGACAGAACATCAGAATGGGATTGTATATGGGAACTGCCCAACGCAGACCTTCACTGTCATGTTAAAAAGCTCCTTTGAAAAGGGTGATGCTCAGAGGTGTATTCTTATCAGTGACCACTGCTGAGACCAAACTTTTCTTACCCTATTTCTTAGGGCCAGGATACTATATGGGAATCGGTCCCCTCATTTCACATGGGAGATTTCTCTGGATGGGAGTAGGTAATGCCTGCAACTACTACAATAAGGCATACGGAGAATTTGTGAGAGTTTGGATCAGCGGTGAAGAAACATTTATAATTAGCAAGTAAATCCTTATTTTCTATCCTTAATAACATGAAGACCTTTTTCATATTTTTACAATCTCTTTGCTACCTTTTTCTAAAGTAGAATTGAAGTTAATATTTTCAAAAATGATCCTAACAGAAACCTTTTCACAGATTTTTTCTAATCTTTTGTTTCTTTTAAGACACTACTATTGAAGTCCCTGTGAATTCTCTCATTTTCTGTGTGGAAAGGAAGATTAAGCATGTGGCTTAATCCTAAAAGGTGTTTACCGTCTCTTTTACTACTCTATTTAATGTTAGGATTACAAACTATACAGGAACCTAGAATTGACTACAATGCAGAATTAAGCCAAATTTCAGTTTCTCATGTTCTTAAGTTTCTCCTTAAAATGGAAGTACTGCTTGAAGATTACGGCTCTAATTCAGCAAGTTAATTAAACAAATGCAGTGTTACAGGATTATGAGTAATCCCATTCCAATCAATGGGATTACTCACAGATTTCAATTATTAAACGTAATGCTAAAAAGCAGTCTTATGAATTATGCCATGAAAAAAAAGTAGTAAAATGTTTACCCTGTGTAATCAATAAAGAATCAAAACCTTTTTATTAGCAATATCAATCAATCCACACTCAGCTTTCATTATGTAAAAGATGTTGAAAGACAACAGAGTATAGCAGACTATCACAGGATTTGTGATGTGAAGTAAGTCAGCTTCATCTCTGGTTTTGCTTCATCTCTGCTTTTACCTCTGTAAAAAGAGGTAATCATGACAGGAAAACTGCTTACATTCCTATCCTACATAGCTGTTATGAATATCAACTAATGTGCTATAATGTTTTGATAATGTAAAACAGTATGAACTCTTACAGCTGTCTTCCACTTCCTGTACTCCCAATTCATCAGAAACAAATCAGGAGTGCTGATTGCACAACTGCATCAGACTTCACAGTCAATACATCACTTCTCTTCAGACATTTTTGCTTAAAAGTATATATAGAACTAGTATTTAACTGTTTTTTAAAAACAATAATGTAGAATAAAGTTTTCAGTGTATTATAAATTCACTGCAAAACTAAACATAATGTGAATTCTGTAAAAGTATACTATTTCCACCACCATCATCTGAATTTTTACCATCAAATCTAATCATATTGAGATGCTAATGCACAGAGGGAAGAACTTGCAATCTTGATTTCAACAGATAATTATGTTTTGGAGGACTTCATTAAATAGTTTCAGAAGGAAAAATCTGCTTATCCAAGGTCATATGTCAAAATTCTTCCTTAAAACATCTATTATGCATCTCCCGTGCATATGTGTGGAATGGAATGGAAGGAAGACAAATGAGCCTCCTACACCTTTCCATTCCTGGGGACAGCTTGTCATAATTCAACATTGTAGTTTCATGTTCATGAAAATACAGATTATATTCCTGGACATGCAAAAAACCTTTAAGGAAATGAGAAAAGGG
>NW_010532456.1:18733-25044 GCF_000687285.1 Phaethon lepturus | reverse complement strand
TGTAGGGAAGAGAGAATATGCTGAGTTCTTCAGAAGGCAGGACCTGCAGACACACTCGTCCCCTGTTTTTACTCAAATTCTTAATCCATGTTTGTCTATTTGTACCATATAGCATCTCACTGTTAACTTTACCTCTGGTCATGCAAAGCTATGGCAAAGAACAAGCACTGCCAAAATCAACATCAAAAGTCCCATTTACTTTGCCTGACTGAAAAAAATAAACTAACCCATGTAACAAGTCTGGGATTTGGTCCACAGAGTATGCCACATGGTAAAGAAAGTACTACATGGTTTCATTTCAATCTCTGTCCTGATTTTCTTTTTGTTGGATTTCATTTGATCAGGTTTTCATCACGTCTGCATTTCTAAAATGCTAGCTCCCTCTAAAGGTAATTATATCTTAAAGCAATAATGCTGGTCACAACCTGTTTGCGAGCACGTGTAAATAAACCTTGTCAACTGTAAAAAGAATTATACATATCAGGGATTTCCCTAACATTTCTGTTTATGAATACTTATCCCACACATCACCATATTATGATGCTGCATATTTAAATAATACATGTGTATTTATGCTTTCTGTAGGTGTCTGGGAATGACCAAATAGCTACAAAAGTATAGCAGTAATTTAATACACATCATGATGAAATTATCCACTGTCAAATATTTTACACCTCATCTTCTGAGATATCTGACATTGGTCATTGCCCAAGGGTATCTTCTATATCTATGTGTATACACACTATTCAGATTAAAATCTTTTTATACACACTATTCAGATTAAAATATTTTGGTAACCATTTGCATTAACTGAAAAATATTTTTAAATCTGAATACATTATTGCTCTCATTCTGAAGGCATTTATCATCAAGTTTTTTATTAGGGAAAAAGAACAGTATTTAATGTCAAGATTGTACTTCCTGCTAAGTTGAGAATGCAAGCCAGCACTTCAGAGCAACTATAAAACATCAGAATAAAAATTTTGTGTACAATCTATGAAACAATATTTTTGTTTTGGGCTTTTTTGTCCCCCCTTTTTTTTTTTTCCCAGATCCTCAAGCGTGTTCCATGTAATGAAACATTGGCATTATGTTTCTCGATTTGGGAGCAAGCTTGGATTACAGTGCATTGGCATGTATGAAAATGGGATCATATTTAATAACAACCCAACACACTGGAAAGAAATTCGACCCTTTTTCACCAAAGGTAAATCAGAATACATTAAATACATCCTATCGCTGTAGTACAGAGTCTGTCTTTTCTGAAATGCCATTTGTCCTTTGCATACTTAAATTACGGAAATCAGTTCTCTTTCTATATGCTATAGAAATATTTCATTGCACATGTTCTTTCATGCTTATCCTGCTTAGTATGTTATTTGAAATGGTTCTGAAGTAGTTTTGAAGAGTCTTAATTTCATCCAATTAAAACAAAATTATATAAAGCCCATAAGCCATGTTTTTAAATGCTTCTACATTTCAAGTCCAGCATTTAAATTAGCTCAACTGGCACTTCCATAAATGCAGTTGGCTGTTCCTATCCCAGCCTCCAATGAATTCAAAGACTTTTCTCTCTTGTTCTAACAAGGGGTGGGGGAAGCTTTAGTTTCGAACTTAATTTAGAAGGTCCGCACAGCAGAACTACTTATTAATCCCTTTAATATGCTAGGAATCAATGTAATAACGGAGAAGAAGATTGAAGTAATTAATATCACTAGGTTGAAATCAAATAGGAAATTACATAAACTCCAGTATTACTATGAGTCTGCAATTTTTTAATTCACCTTTTTCCACAAATTGAAAATTTTCAGCATTTGCATATTGTTAGAATTAGCTACTTCCAATGATCTTACAGCCTTCCTAACAAAACTGCCACACTTCTTGTTCTGCAACCTCCACAGTTCAGAAAATATTCTCACCAGCTGAGACTGCAGTAGTTTCTGACAGTGATTCCAGAACCTGAAAATTAAAGTAAAGCAGCACATAAAAGAAATTAATTATCTGCTGGTTTAAATTTTCCGTACTATTTTGTTGATACATCTGTGTTCCTATATGAAACTTAGACCTTTGGTTTAAAAAAAAATTAAAAAATATAAAATTTAAAATTAATTTTTAAAATTTTTTTACAAAAACCCTTTGTACTGGTTGAAGATAGCAGGAAAGTTTTTCTTTATTTTTCTACTTATTCCTAGAACTACCAGTTCTCACTAATTACAAAACAGACCTCCTCTCATCTCAGTTACAAACATACAATCCCTCTCAATGTATATTTGATACAATAATGTCCTTGAGGCAATTACAGCAATTCTTGTATGGAAAAGTAATTTAAATAGAGTACTTAAGGCAAGATTTCCAAAGTCATTAAAAAATTATCTGAATCCATTCCAGCTGGAGCCTATAAAAAATCCCACTCAATTACATAGCAACAGAATTGACCACAGCTTTTGGTTGCTTTTGAATTCTTAAAATGCAATAAATCCATCGTGACACTATGTCCACTGTTCACAGACTAAGGTAGGCTGACACACAGCATGCTGCCAGGCTAGGCTTCAGTACATCTACAGTGACATTACAGGTTGCCAGCAGCTTCCTGCATAGCGCCCATGCTGTTTAAGAGCACCCAGGAGTTATGTTTTCAGAAATTCCCGTCATCCTCCCCATGAATCCTCAAACTATCTTCCCTGCTCAGTGTCACTGCAAGCAAATGAGACAGGACATCAATGGTGCCTGTAATGGAGATGAGGATATGGATACCCTCCCACACAGAAAGGTAGCACAAATCAAGTATCTCTCCTTAACATGGTATGAACCTAGCATAAAATTTGTGTTTGAGCCACAAAGTGGCTGCATACAAGGAAAGTTTGGCCTTTGAGTTCATTGCCATTTTAACTCAAAATGCTTACATTTTTCTTTCAAAAGATAAATCAGGAAGTTTCAGAATGATTTTATATCAGTCATTCACATAATAATGTTTTATATTTTATTGACACCATTAGCACCAACTGACGTTATAAATAAGGTACGAAAGTTAACCGATCTTTTGACCATTTTGCACATATATTTCAGCTCTGTCTGGTCCTGGGCTCGTGCGTATGATAGCAATTTGTGTTGAATCAACAATTGATCACCTGGACAAACTAGAGGAAGTAACCACTGAAGCAGGAAACATCAATGTGTTGAATCTCATGAGACGGATCATGCTTGACACATCTAATAAGCTTTTTCTTGGGATCCCTTTGGATGGTACTAACAGCTTTATTTTTATACCCTATAATGGATCTAAAGTGCATGTCCAAGGAAAACTCATTGACATCACTCAGCAGCTTTGTTTCAGAAAACAGAGCAAGAACAGACTCTTACTTCACTATGTAATTTACTGAAATTGATTTATGAGTGATTTTAGTTATGAAAGAGAATTTTATACAACCAAAAATATACATTTAGCTTCTCACACTCACCTTAGTAAATAGTACCATTTAAAGAGATTTTTATGCACTGAGTTGGTACAATCCCAATATTATATGCATGTAAGATTCAGAAATCTTTCCACCAAAACTAAAAGATTGCCTTGAAAAGTTCACCTCACAGTTTGTCTTCTGTGGTTTCTTCATCCTCAAAACTGTATGACAGAAATAACATTATCATGATGTATAAATTAACACACTTAAATATGCTGCAAGAGTTCTACCTCTGCTCTCCTGTGGGAGACTGTTTGGCTGTAGTTGACACGCCACCATCTCCTTTTAGCTAGCTACCAAGAGTTTTTACAACTTTATACCTTTTCTGCAGTGTGCTACAAATGTTTCCTATGCTATCTACCACACATTAAAACCAATTGTTTATCAAATTCCAGTTATCTTAGTTGGAGTAGTGAACAGGGCCTTATTACTAACTTTTCTGAAGCATTTGTTATTTGACTATTGAGGTTTATATTCTATATTGCTTTTTGTTAACATTTATTTTCAGAAAGTGCCATTGTACTTAAGATTCAGAACTACTTTGATGCTTGGCAAGCACTTTTATTAAAGCCCGACATCTTTTTTAAGATTTCTTGGCTGTGCAAGAAATATGAAGAGGCAGTGTAAGTATCAACAGTTTTATACATCATTTGCGTGAGATTCTTTCTAAGGAGGAGATCTTCCTTGATAATTTTCTTTGCCTTTTAGAAAATAAACTGTGAAACTTTCAAAGGTGGATAGCTGAAGTCCTGTATCTGCAGACCCAAGATAGCACGAGAAGATTTGCCACTGATGTTACAAGTGGCTGATCTCAGGGGATGATTTAAAGCCCTTGTCTATTCAGTCCTAATTTACTGACCAAAATATTAGTTAATGCCAGCTCAGATGTGAAACTAAATGGAAATCACTGGTTCAGTTCAAAGACAAGGAAAAGCCTCATCATATGGGGTGAAGTGACATTTGCTGCATAGTCGAGGACAGTCAAATAGTAGGTTACAGTTCATCAAAACAAGAAAAGCCATCTATATTCATGGCACCATCCCAGAAGAAATAAACTTTGAGTCAACAGCTCATTTTTGAGTTAAAACTTGGTGCTCAGCATGATAATCCATTTCGAAGTTTCTTTTTCCCAAATAAGGAACAAATATGTTTTGCCATGTTCCTCTTTGCAAAAATACAAAATGCCTCTCTTTTTTAGAATCCTATTTGCTGTCTTCTGCCAAAAGAGGACTGGCTACAAAAACAACTGGCAATCAGTTTTGTGCATTTTTGGATTTGGATTCCATCTAGTGAGAGAAACTACCACTTATGAAGCACGTGTAATAAATCGTTTTGATAGGGCTATATAAAAAAAAGCTTTAAGGAAAAGATGGAGGTTCATCTAAAGTAATTGACAACTCTTATGAATGAGACAAGATTTACCTTCTATAACATCTGCTGGCTAGTTTTATTATGACACTTAGTGCTTTATCCTGTCATTCTAGTAATAGATAACTGTGGTGGCCCAGTTATTACTGGAAAGCCCCTACAGACAAATATTAATGTTTCAAAAGCAATCCCATCAAAAAGGACTTAATAAATTTCTACTGGGGGGAAAACAAAAAAAAAGATAAAGATTTCTGGACTTAAAGCAATGCAAAGAACAACCACAGGATATGATGACTTCTGACATTCTTCTGATGAAGTTGGCAAAAAGGACCATTTGCTATTTCAAATACATAAAAAATTTTATAAATAATGAGAACTTTACCAGGTTAGAAGTTTTAAATGCATTTAAAGTTTTAAATGCATTTACCCCTACAAACTCAGTCAATTTTTCTATCCCAACAATAACAAATACAAATGGAAAGCCTGAGAATTCCATTCAAAAACTTTTCAAAATACTTTTTAAAAAGAATTGCCTTCAGATCTATAGCTAATTGAAAAATCCCAAACAAAATTATATAAACTGTTAGACTCGTTTTTTTCCCCACCACTGAAATACAAACTGTTGACACAGTATTACTATTTAAATATGAAAAATTTAGATCACTCTACCTTCAAGATAGTACAATTTTCCTAACATTTACCTACAGTTTTCTAACAATTGTCCCTCATGTTCTCTAAGTTCATTTTATTCACTGATAAAATACAGTATAAAATAGAAGGAAATAAACAAATTCATTAGAAATGTTAATAAATCTTTAAAAACTCTATTCACTAATACGATATACAGACATATTTTCATTCTTTTCAGTCTATCCTATAAAAAGAGAATATGGTTTCAGTCCAAAGCAACAAGCAATTATTTAATAAGAAAATACACCTTCCCTTAGTAGTATTGCTTTTGCAGAGAAATTGTAACCACTCTTAGGAATACTTCACTTCTGCCATTCTTAGATGGTTTTATTGGTATCATCTCTATGTTTCTAATACTATGCTAGTGTATACTAAAAGTCTGCAGATATTTATCAATATGTTGGATTTTTTCTGTTTTCAGCAAGGATCTGAAAGGAGCAATGGAAATCTTAATAGAACAGAAACGACAAAAGCTTTCCACTGTTGAGAAGTTGGATGAACATATGGACTTCGCATCCCAGTTGATTTTTGCACAGGTATTGGCAATGTACTCAAAATATGGCTAACTTTAACTTTTATAACATTCTCCTGTCACTAACACCACAGACTTTGCAACTTAAACTTCATGTATCTATGGTGCCATGACTTTCAGATAAAGGGATGCGGCTTAGTTGGTTCTGGGGAGTCCCTAACAGTGATTCTGACATTGAATAGTTGCTTTTTCAGGAACAGGCACTTGTGTGATTTTTTCCTGGTTTAAACAACATCCTTAAAATCTTGCATCTACCCTTGAAT
>NW_010532456.1:0-18702 GCF_000687285.1 Phaethon lepturus | reverse complement strand
TCTTTCCCTAACCCTGTATTGCCTTTTGTTTGCAAAAGCTTCAAATGTTATCTTGTATAATCTCTGACAGCTCACAAACTCCGTAAGTAAAGGCAATAACTCAGTAAGAATCTGAGCTAAGAACAAACTCTTGCTTTTCTGTAAGATCCTACACACCCATCAAAACATATGTTTTCTGTTTTTCTCTGAAAGGTAAAAAATAAATGCTATTTAGCATATGAGAGAGAAAGACTGTAAAAGATTTTTACTTTTGTTTAAAGCAGATATTCTAGGTCCTTCTCATTCTACTGCTATAGGACCTTTGTTGACATCAGAGGTCAGCAATAACCATTTTTCCTCAAAATTTCCATTTTTTTCAGAATAGAGGGGATCTGACTGCTGAGAACGTGAACCAGTGTGTGCTGGAGATGATGATTGCTGCTCCTGATACTCTGTCTGTGACTCTCTTCTTCATGCTAATACTGATTGCAGAGCACCCCACAGTGGAAGAGAAGATGATGAAAGAAATTGAAACTGTTATGGGTAACCAAGAGCTGAAAAGTCATTGATGTGGGAATGTAATTTTGCTTCAGCGGTGATCTAATTTCAGTTATTCAAAGGCTGAAAATTCTTAAGTATTTTCTCCTAACAGAAGCATTTGCTGTAAAATATATGAACTATTATATGTAAAAGATTTTATTCAAAGAAGATAAGCAATTTGTAAAATAAATTCAAATAAGAATCATCAGAATTTACAATCTATCAGAAAGAATGTGCTATATTCGCTCCTCTCCAACAGCAGTACAAATCAGCACTCACCTCAAATTCCACTGAAACTATTTTCCATTCACCTTGTAATACCAAAGGGGAGACTCATTTCAAATATTTCTAATGACCAATATTTCTCTGCGTGTATATATAGAGCCTAAGTTTCACTATGATTGCAGAAGGGAAAGATTAGAGAAAATTAAAATTATAGTCTGCTGCCATCCATTTTGATATCAAACTGATCTCCTCTTGAAGTACTAATTACTAAGTACTCAAAACACAATCAAGATATTCCAAATTTGTATTCTTCCCTTTCTCTAGACTTCATTCAAAGCCTGGCACTGAACCAATATAGAAACTCATTTCATCCACTCTTTTTCAACATTTACTTCCAGTCAGTTAAACACGGGGAAGTGTATAACAAGTCCTTTACTCTTTTTGTAAGATACTTTTATTTTGTTGTGCTCATGAGAGTTGAGTACTCATTTATTCATCTTGCCTATCTCTTTCTGATAGCCTTGATTTCTAAGGCAGTAGAATGTTGTTGCATGGATTTCCTTAAGCAAATGATCAGCTGGGGTAGCAAAGCTGCCTTTTATCTTTAAAACCTACCACTGCAGAGGTCAGCCTGTAGTTCTTTAACTTTGAAGACACAAACAGTTTAAGTAAGGCTCCAGTGGCAGTACATCCTGGAGGGAAATTACTCATGATAACTGAAATAGGCCACACTAGGACCTAGCTGTCCATCCAGCCAAACCCAATCACATAGTGAAAATTTAAGGTCCCTACAAAGTTATCTCCCGTCTACAAACTATTCCCAGATTCCGTTTGCTGTCAGCTCTCGGAAGATTTCTTTGTTGTGTCTTGTTACTCTGAGCCATACAAAAGTCGGGGAAGGACTTTCAGAGTTGTGTCACTGACAAGAACGCAGAACAAAGACTCATAATGTATTAAGAAAAAGATAAGGTGAGAATATAATAAATTAATAAAGTAGGGTTCATGCTGATGAATACACCAGATTTCCCAAATATGTAAAAGTACATAAAACTCCTTAGAAGCTGTTGGATCCTTCCTACCATTTCAGGAATTGAGAGTCATCCAAAACTGTTTTGGTATTTGTACGATGAAGCTACTGAATTCATAACCAACTTCTTCACCATCTGTTTTATCCCTCAAGGTGACAGAGATATACAGAGTGATGACATGCCAAACTTAAAAATCGTGGAGAATTTTATTTATGAAAGCATGAGATACCAGCCAGTTGTGGACTTGATCATGCGAAAAGCTTTACAAGATGATGTAATTGATGGCTATCCTGTGAAAAAGGGGACAAACATTATTCTCAATATCGGACGCATGCATAAGCTTGAATTCTTCCCAAAGCCAAATGAGTTTTCTCTTGAAAATTTTGAGAGAAATGTAAGTTTTCTATCATATTTCTTACAGGAAATTTGGTATTATTTATTGATAATGTATCTTTCTTTTATTTTGATGAGAACCTTTGTGACCATAAGACTGTTTTTCCTTTAAGTCAGTATAGTTAGCTATACATTCTGCTTATTACTATTATTATTATTAAAGTTGGGCAGATAATTTTCCTATCAAAGTGCCTCTTAAAATAATTAAGATATTGAAAACAAATGTTTTCCAGACATCTTAATTTTGATTGACAAGTTTAATCAGGAATTTTTAAAGACACACATAGTTCCCATTATATCTTCTGACACTGGACAAAACAAAGAGGCTTTAGGGAGCTAGAGCCATGCAAGCAGTACAACACAGAGCTGAGGACACGTGAGGATTCTCTGGGGAGGTCGAGTGGTATAGTAACTCCTGAGAGACTGAGTATCTACCACGCTTTTTTTTTTTTTTTAAGTCCTAAATAAAAATAAACTTTTTTTATAGACCAAAATGGAAATCCTAAGTTTTAACCAACTGAATACTGCAGATGTTGAGTAATTCAGTCACAGTTCAGCACAGCATTTCAATTTGTTAGAATATAACTCCCAAAAGAACTAGAATTTTCTTTAGTCTACATTACTGAGTCCTGTACCAAAAGCAATATGTAAGGTTTTTTTCCTACTAGTAATCCCCTACTATTGTAAATCATCCTTCAGATTATTTATTTGCATTTAGACCTCTGCTCTTCTGATTACTGGTTAAAGAAATTGTTTTGCAAAACTCTATTTGTTCAGCAGTAATCATCTGGAGAGATTAAAACTGTATTGAAAGAACATAGACTCATTCTACAGCATGTTGACTCCCTGTTTTTGACTGTTAACTAGTACAGATGGAAGCAGAAGATGTTGCTACCTAGGTGACAGAGCACAAAATGTGAAATACTAGGGTTTGGTTATCACTCTTGTGAGGGAATTAGAAAGATCTCTAGAATAAATAGCCATGCAGGAGTGGAAGGTATAATCAACTTAGTTCTATGAAAGTAATCTCAACTGGAGAATATTAGCCTTACTATCATAGATGCATACATTTTCCTGGTATGCAAGCATTCTCTTGCATTTTCTAGTGGCTTGTCAAATATTAAGGTTGAATGGGGTTGAAGCTAAAGGGTTAATGTGTTCTACAGCTACCACAGTTGTCATTTTGTCTAACTAAAAAAGTTCGGAAATAATTATATTACTTGGCAAAACTTTTTTTGATGTTAGCAGCTGCATATATAAGCATCCACAGACAGTAATTTCAGTTTTAAAGAAAAAAATAATGACTCATTTTGATACACCAAAAATGTGCTTACTAATAAAAACACCTAAAGAAATAATTAAGAAAATAAAGAAACAAAAGATATGAACGTTCAAGCCAGAAACAAGCCTCTAAGTTTTACATTTTTCTTATGAAAAAATCTAGGACTACCATGTATGCCACACACAAAAATGAGCACTAACCCTAGTTAACATTTCTGAACTGCTGGTTGATTACCCATAGCAAACTCCGCACACAGTATTAAAAACAGATTAAAAAAAGTCACTGTAGAAGATTCAAGAAGAGAGTGGTTAAGTTTATTGAAATAACTATTCACTGTGAATAGTTTCCATTTTGCCATCCATTATTTTCATTCTAAGTATTTCTATCAAAATGCATTTCATGCTTATTTTGTAAGTACACTTTGCTACTAAAAATATTTCCCCTTGACCAAATATTTAACCGCACATTTTCTATCTGACTTGATGCATTCTCCTTCCCACATAATTATTCTAGCAGGCACAATTTTCACACAGTTCTCATAAGTGAGCAGCAATCCACACCATTATTTATTATAAGATAGCATTGTTAGAATCTAAACATTTTTCCATTTTCCCAGGCTGTGCATTTGCCATTGTGCTCTACTGCCAGCTGCTGTAATTGCTTTGTATTATAAACACTTGCATTTACGTATCATTTTTCAAAAAGTACAGCTCAGTTTATTTGAAAAAAATTTAGGCAGAAAACATTTTTCCAGTCTGAAAATGAGAAAAAAGGGACACTTTTTTCCTAGATAATATAAAAGGCAACTATTTCTACTCTATTCTTGAGTTAAATAGTAAGCCAGAGCACATCTAATATCTTACTTTTTTAAAAGAAGGCTACAGAAATGAAGAAAAATAATTCATTTATAGCCAGACTTGCTTTTTCTTACTCATGACAAGTAAAAAACCCAAAGTTTGCACCTCATTAGCCATTCTATTCATGCTGTTGTGACTGTTTTGGATAACTGATCTATTCAATGTCAATAAAAGTAGCAGAAACTGGCTGTGCATTCTTCAACAGTTCTGGGAATCCTGCATTTTCAGATTTTAATTTATAGGACAGGAGACAATCATTTTATAGGTGTTATCTGTCTATCAGATATCAAATAAAATTTTCAACATTACATTTTATGACAAATTGATTCTTAGGAACATTAGCTTTTTAATGATAATTGTATATTGCTTTATGATTATCTTTAGACAAGGCAGGCATCAGCCTCTATCTCAGAAATTTATTTAGCTTTGTAATGAACATTTTCTGGAAACGTTTTTAAGTGAACTTTAATGTACATTGAAGAGTGAAAGCTTCACTCCATTTCACAGCTTGTGGTAAAATCCCTGTATTTCACAGGATGAACAGACTTAAGTACACGGGCAGGATTCAACTGCTTAACTTTACATTCCCTGCTATCATAGCATTTAAAATGGCATACCTCCTGTAGGTGTGTCTGTATTTTGGGCTGACTTCGGTGGGAGGGCTGTTCAGTGTAAAGGAAAGAAGTAATTGCTCCCGAAAAATTCTTTCCACAAGTTTTTCAGAATATATTTACTACCAATTTCCATCATAACTTTGGCTACTTTTAATGAAGAAAAATTTGTCTTAAAGTTTATTCCTTATGTTATCTGTGCAGGTTCCTTCACGCTACTTCCAACCATTTGGATTTGGCCCTCGGGGCTGCGTAGGAAAGTTTATTGCCATGGTAATGATGAAAGCAATTCTGGTGACTCTTCTGAGACGGTGCAGAGTACAGACAATGAAAGGAAGAGGCCTAAACAACATCCAGAAAAACAATGACTTATCCATGCACCCAATAGAAAGGCAACCTCTGCTGGAGATGGTTTTCACACCAAGAAGAAACACAAACAAAAATCAGGGTGACTAAAATGGATCAGCATCAGCGTTAAGGTTACAGGGCGCTCTCAGCCACAGCCACTAAGAAATACCCATCATTCCTAGGTAAAGATATAGAGTAAAAGATTTTGTTGCCCCTAAATCATTATGGCTTCAGATGACAACTTGTTCTGCCTGCACGGCAGAACCAGATTCTGTCCACACCTTCAATGTAATAAAGTAAGACTAAAATGGCAAAATAGTTCTGATGCTAGGTGATGCCACACTATATGCAGGATTCCTGGCTACTTTTTAAAACTATCAAGTTCCAATGAAGTTACGCCTTGCTTTTGAAACAGTGCAAGTTCACAGGTTTGGGGGTCAACAAAAGAGCACGCCTGAAGTGTTTAATTCCAGGACTACGTGTGTGTCCCTTCCCGCACCTCCACGAAGTTGGACCTAGCAGTATTTAACTACTGTAAAAGCTCTCACCTGTTTTTAAAAACATCTGAATAAATAATATTGAAGTTGATTTTAAGACTATGAAACAATTTTAAATATTTAGGACATATGTATGTTATTAAAAAATGTTTGTACAATAAGTCATTCAAACTGTTTTCCTTACAGTGTTTTGCTGTCATATTAAACAGATACCAAAGACCTCCTGTGTCAGATAGATCTTGCTGATGGCAGTAATTTTCAGAGTACTAGGTAATATGACAGTTGAGATAATTTTTCTATGTTTTTAAAACCCAGCATCCTGCTACAGAGGATCTGTAGATGTCTTGGTACTGACCAGCTGAGAAAAAGGTAATGAATATGAAACATTACCACCAGTATTACATGGGAAGGAGGGCAACGCTCAGAGCTCCACCTCATCTGGTTAACTGTAGAAATTTCCCACCTCACCCCAGTTTGGTGAAGAAGTTCAAATTCCCTCTAAGCTGCCTAAGCAGTACCAAATCCTCTTTCAGTCTGGTTATACTTACACAAGTTTACTTCAGAGAGTAAGATTTGGAGTTGTTGCCCATGTTCCCACACCACAGCAGAGGAGAAAGGCCCTCCCTAATTATCCATATAGCTCTTAATGCTTCTCCTGAAAGAGCGCTGGGCTGTATCCTGCTCTCAAGCATCTTTCTTCACTGAATTAAAGAGAATCAGTAGTATAAGAATAGAAACACTGGCTCAAGAGGTAGACTTTTTTCCTTGCCTGTTTTTTGTTTTGGTTTTTTTTTTAAGGTAAAATGGGCTTCACTCGTCTACTGAAGGTAAGATAGAAGTCTCATCGGGTAAATGCTCAGAGTTTTGTAGTGGGAAAGGAGAAAGGTTCTGAAGTAAGAAGAAGATTTCAAGAAAAATATTTTTTAATAGGTTTTTGCATACATAGATTTTTATTTTAAATTAGGATTAGTTTTATACTTAGTCCTTAACAGGAAGGCTACATAATGATCCAGAATTTCTTGTTGAAAATGGACTTATCTTGAAATCTGTAGAATCTTGACATTCATTGATATCCCTACTAGCCTAATGATGAGCTGTTAGTTTCATCAAGAAGAAAAATACCTTCCTGGCTTAATAACAACATTCCTTGACAGAGACTTTCCATTTTCAGTAAGCTGGAGTTTTCATACTGTGTAAGCCAAAGAAAGAGGTTTTCCAGATAAAGTGCCTTGATAAAGCTAAACAAACCAGTACAATAGGCTTTATGTTAACCTTTCCTTTCAAAGCTATGAAAAGAAAAAAAGAAAAATTGTTTATGTCCTTACTTAGAAAATCTAATTAAAATTAATTAATCTGTTCCCTCAGACTACTGGTCTCAGGTGCAGGTCCAGCAGAGGAAGATCTATCCTGTAGCATATAAAAACTGCATAAACCCAACAAATAAATGTGTTCCAGCCAAAGGGAATGAATTAGGTCAGGCTGGGACTGGTGACAAAGAAGAGGAGCTGTACAGTTAGGTCATTTCTCAAAACAGCACGTAAATTTTCTAGAGTAATTAAAAAAAAAATCAAACTTGAAAGCAGAATAACTTATTGTAGTAGCATATAAAAACTGCATAAACCCAAAAAATAAATGTGTTCCAGCCAAAGGGAATGAATTAGGTCAGGCTGGGACTGGTGACAAAGAAGAGGAGCTGTACAGTTAGGTCATTTCTCAAAACAGCATGTAAATTTTCTAGAGTAATTAAAAAAAAAAAATCAAACTTGAAAGCAGAATAATTTATTGTAGCTAGGTTACTTTTAAAGCTTTCTCCATAGCATTTGCATGGTACCCAAAAATGACAATAGTGAAGTGCAATCTCACATCACCTGTAAATACAGACAAAATTGGCATTTGAAGATGTACAGAAATAGGACTTCTATTTTTTCAGTCATGAAGTGACATACTCAGATGAACCTTTGGAATATCTAATGTAACCTCTATTACTACATTCTCTGTAGCCTTTAAACTAGGAAATTGTCAGAGCTGTTGGGAGAAGAAAAAAAAAAAACCTGCAAAAAAAACGATTAAATCTCATTCTTACTCGTTTCTCTATCGTAAAACACCAAAAAGGGTACTTCAGTGGACATGCATTTCTCATTTGCATGAGAAAATCCATGAAGAAAATAAATCCACTGACAGGTCTTTTTTCTTGCAGATAAACTAGTATTTTATACACAGTATGCATCTTCACTTATTTCATACACAAAAACATTTTTATAGTGATAATTTACTCTCTGATTTTTCATCTTGTAATTATAGGTCTCTCCTGGAGTAAAATTTTTCACACAGTTAGAATTAATAAATTACTTCTATCACTCAAATTTTGAAATAATTATATGAAATCATGTAAATATATGGAAAATGCATGCTGCTCTGATTTCTTCAATGTATTATATATTGTTGAATTTGTAGGCTGGAATTTCAGAAACAAGATTACCATAATTATTCTATGGAATAAATAAGGCTGTTTCATTTACTTTTTGTAAGCAAACCTGCAGAATTATTTCCCATTGTATTTTAAGTATATTCTTTCTAATTTGCTTTGCACATAGTGTTTCTGGTCCTCGATTTCTGCAGTACTTGATTTTGTCCACATTTGGACAATAGCCCTGTTAATTAATCTGAGCTGTTAGCTAATCTGAGCCATTAGTTAATCTGAGCCCTGTTCTCCATATCTTTGTTATAGGTGTTATGCAGTGGTCTACTTGCATGAATATTTGCACGATAAAGGTCCATTTCCCCTCCTCATATACTCACATATGTTTGAGAACTGCAACTGGTGAGGCAGTGCTTCAAAGCTTGCTGTGTGGATATAAACAGTTTAAAACCTTTTCAATGTATATATGCCATTGTACAAAACAGAGCTCTGATTTTAAATGGTGTTTTATTACCAGGTACTGTAAAATTTTAAGTGACTTTTAAAACCACAATGTACTATCATCAAGTGACTATACCATTAATGTTCAATATATCAACATAGACCAAAACTTGAAGACTATGTTTCATACATCACTGTGATTATGGGCTGCTGACAGCACGTATATGTGTTATGTTGTTAGAAAACAAAATAATCATAAATAAAAGCTGTATGCACAAAAACAGGTTTTAAATCGTGTTTCATCATGTTTTCCGAATCAAAGAATCACAAAAAAGTATTTAAATGTATGAGTGTGTATGCATGCGTGAACTGATTATTAAGTATTAGATACAAGGATGAAATCTGGGATGTTCTAAACTCAAATTTCCCACTGATTTCAGAGCATATAGTATCGCAAAGATATTTTTAATAATAGTAAGAAAGAGAAATAGATTAATTAATTCATACAAGACTGCTTGCCTAGGAATGCACTTTATTGAAGCTTTAAAAGAAGGGAGAAGAGGTAGTTTTTGGAGATTCTTAAGATAATAAGGATTTGTGGATGTAACAAAAAAGCTTGGCTTGATACAAAGGGCTCGGCTATCTGTGAGAAAGGTATCTATAGTAATAAAAAAAATTAAACAAAGCAAAGAATAAGTTGACTACATAGCTCAATCTAAGTTTCATCTCTTTTTCTACTCGTATCATAATGGCATGACCAGTTCAGTTTGTATCTGTATAACTAATTTATTTCACTTTTAAATGAAAGCTTTCAGAATTATAATTCTTGCATTTGGCTAAATGACAGAAAACTGAAAGGTAGTAAATGGCACACACAAAGAAAAAAACACAAGAATTCTTTAACATAGCTGCAAATAGATAGATTTTCAGTCACCTGATCACAAGACATTCCTAGTGAAAACATTTATCCTAGAATTTTGCAAGCCCTAGTAGCAATTTTTAAACGTTAACAACTGTCATTTTATTAGATTGTTCACTTCCTGCATTCTCCAATACAAGCCTCAGTTAATATCCCATTAAATTCAATTCTTAACTGTAAAATAAAATCTCAATTGAAAGTTTACAGCAGAAAGGAATGTATTACTCTTGGATAGAGGAAAAGAGTTAACATGATGGGCCAAATCTGCTCTGATCTATGGTGAAATAAATCCTTCTCTAGTCTAAGAGGGGAATTTGCTGCTGACATACTCATTTTAAAGTGGCAGTTACACAGGACTTGAGAGGTTAAGACTGTTAGGGCTCAAAACATTACCTATCTACTATTATTGTAAGCCTTAAACTTTATGATATCCATTTATAACAGTATGCAAACCCAGCACTTTTATAAGGCCAATGTTTTCAAACACAGACCTTTAATTTTACAATGTAGGGAAGTACTCGATTCCACAGATCTAAACTACTGTAGCATTCAAATGCATCAATGCACTAAAAAAATCATCCAGAACTGTCTTTTTTAGAATTATATACTGTGAACTACAGACACTCAAAAAAACCTACTGCTTTCATAAAGTGAGATGATGTTATGCTGTCCATATTTTTGCTATCATCTCTAGTTGCAGATTAACTATTTAGGTACAAATATAATTGAGAAGATCTATGAGTTAACATTGCACTTTGAGCAGGGTCCAGCAGATGGCATACACAGAAAATATATACACGCAGCAAGAACTTCATGTGTCACCGAAGTCCCTGTTGACATACAAAGCTAAAAGCCAATAGACTTCTATGGTCTTCCTCAGGTATTAAACACTGCCTTAGGAAGAGTCATTCTAGAGTCACTGAAAGTGTAGAGGGGGAGAGAAAACTAACCACCAATAGCGTGGGCAGAATTTATTGGCATTATTCCAATTCTAATTGGAATAATGTTCTATTGGCATTAAAACATTATTTTCAAATATCACCTTTTACTAAAAGTGTTCTCCCAGTCTATTTGAGTGAAATCTGTATGTATCATTTGGCATCAAGACTAATAGAACCCTGTTTAGTATGTTTCAAAATTATTTCTGAGAAACTATAAGGGTCTTCTGGTATTTTTAAGTATAATTTAGCTTAATTAATTTGATGCATTGATACTAACCCACTTTTTCTTAATATGATATTGTACCCTGTTGCTTGGTTAATTTAATGTAGTGCCTCTATGGCACTCTTCCATAGTCCACAGTAGAACAGGAATCTCTAATGAAACATTAGCGTCTTTAAAGGAAAGTTAATTTTGTGTATTGATCCTTCAATGAGTAATGTACGTCCCAATACTTCATGCAGCCTCACCACACTTCTATAGTAGTTATGAACTTAACAGTCCAAGAACTGAGCAGGTTTCATAATAACTCTTTATTCTTTAAATAAATGCTGGTCAAAATCAAGACCAGCCGACTTAGCTGCAAAAAGGATATGTTTGGCACAATGTGCACAACTCCATTAAACTGTCTGATTAGAGCTGAAAATACCTCCCATCGTATTTCAATCATTTAATTCCTCTTCAGTTTTAGAAAAGCTGATTAGCATCTCACTCAATGCTTTATAAACTTATTCTTACCTTGTAATGATATGTAGATGGAGTTGAATTTCACTCTCCATTTAGCAGCCATTGAAAGATTCTTGGCAAGTAATTATAGACCAAACCAGCTATATTCAGAAACTGCACCTTCCAACACCTATACGCCTATTTGTATTTAATTCACCTTTTTTCTTTCCAGCAAAATGTTAGAAGGTATTTTTCAGCATTAAACAATAGTTTAATAGTTAAAGACATGAGAAGAGTATAAATCAATATTATAACAACATTAAGCATGGTACTAACTGCATTAAGAAAATTGCCACTTCCATTTCAGAAAGCGCATAATTAAATTTTGCAAAAGGATTAGATCCAGCTACTGAATGAATACTAAAGCAGATGCAAATGGATCTTTTTCTGTTTGATGTGAAGTGTTCAAATGAAATTTCACCAGGTCAGATGTATAAATACAAGTGGAACTATATTTATTGATCTTGTCTTCCTTCTTACATGAAGAATGATGCAAAGAAGATAAAATCATACTACAGAAACATTATCAATCCCTTATATTACTTCACCTAAGGATCTCAAAGCGTGTTGTGAGTATCAATTAAGTCTTCAAAACAGAGCTGACTTGCTAAACCCACACCCCAGAGAAAGGTTACAGTAAAAAACAACTTACTGTGTAGCTCAGGAACTAATTGCATGAGGGCCCCCTTCACTCAGATGACAGTCTTTGGTCAAAACCCGAAGACACTAGGACTGTAATCCAGTTAAAATGCCTTTGCTTAGATGCCAGGATATATGGCCAGATTCTGCATCTATGAAGATGTATGCGTGGTGTGAGTAAATAAGATTATGTATACAGTAAATATTTCTCTAGCACTATGTAAATCATATGATCTAACAATTTAACCAAACGATAGCAGAGCAGGAAATATAAATTACAAGATCTGGTTAGAATGTACAGTAAAACTCAGGGATAGCAGAAAGTTGCAGACTGAAGAAAAATGAGAAGGTAAGCCAACTGTTACTGCAAATGTGTACATGTGGCTCCAGGGAACCTACAGGTGAAGATGACAACACCATCATCAGAAATAACACCTCCTGGTCAGAACCAGGGACACTAATGTCTTGTTGTGACACTCCAGCTAGGGAAGAATAGCCATCAACCTTGGGACTCCACACATAATCAAGATGCAAGGAGAACACTTCAAGAGGGAAATACACAGCTTGGTAAAAAGTAGCAGCTGTGGTTTGTTATTGCTTGCTTATTGTTATTAACTAGGTGAACAGTAAATTATTGACTCTCTACTGTGTGTTTTCCTTCATTGCTGGCAAGTATCCTGCTTAAAATAACAAGTGCAAAAACCTTTGTGTTTTGTTGGTTGGTTTTTAAGCAGTTAGTTAAAATTATATCAAGGAATGACAACTCCCTATATTCAGTTCCAGCTACACACTAGAGCTCTTTGCCATAATGGGAGAATGTCACCTAGCAAATACAAAAGCTTGTTGAAATTCTCTTAAATCTCAATAGTTTATTATCTGTAATTTCTGAGAAGTGCCATGGGAATTGTATCATGACCCAATAAAGGATAAATTGTTTTGGATAACTAAGTCTTACAGGGTTAAAAGGTTTTCATACAGCATTCTAGTACAAAACATTGGCATGAGATAGTGAGGCCTGTGATTCACAGGATGAGAAAATTTATGCAGACTACACAAAGACTACATACTCCCCAGTGAGTATTCTTTCCTGGGCTCTCTCCATGCTCTTTGGAAACTGCTCATCTTCAAAAGCCCTGTCAAAGAGCTCAAGTTTAGGAAGGCCAAGGCTCTGCAATTTAGCTACTACCACTAACAACAGAATCTGAGTTCAGGTAATTGTAAAAAAATAAGATAAATAAACACACAAACCCACAACGCACCATATTTTGTGAAAGAGGGGGAAATGATGCAGTATGCAGTACTGATGTGCAGGAATAGGCTCCAAACATTATAACCTACCGAAAGCACAAGTTTGCATGTTCTTTCAAGTTATTGAGCTACAGATGATCAATTTGTGAGCAGCTTAAAGCGTAATATTGGACCTACTTAAATTTCAAACCATTTATTGAATTTTATGTTTCAAGTCTGCTAACAAGACTGTTTCCACTCTTTTAATTAAATAATTAATTCCTGATTCTCCTCTGAGAAATCAAGGAGTTCGCTGTAGAACAGAGAGTAGGAACAAAGCATGAATAGAGTAATAGGAGATTAAATTAATCCAAAACAATGCTTCAGTATTTGGCTTCTTAAGAGGCTGATTAATTAGCATGGTGGTTTTGTGACACCACAGTCTTGTGGTGGTGCGTTTCCACACACCCACCCACCCACACCCCCACACCCCTCACCTCATACCTGGGCCGCTCTAAATTGCCTGCCAATTTTACTTCTGAAATATTAAGGCTGTACTTTGTGCCACAATCTGGCTTTGTGCACCAACTACAAACACAACCATTTTCTTCTTTTTTTTTTAGTGATCATTCTATTGCAACATGTATTTTACTATTTTACTATTTTATAACTACTTCTTATTTGCAGTTTCATAGTGCTATTTCATTATACTAATAAATTCTTTTTCTATTGCATTTTAAAACCTTTCATTTACTTATCCATCCATTCTGCAGTAACATGACAAAATACAACAACTTAACTGATTTATCAAGGGAGAAATTCTCCAAAGCAGATGCTTAGGGCACATACTGCAAAGCATATACTCCTTGATCTCTTTTCTCCACTTATGAATGTCTGAAATAAGCACTGTACTGAAGCCTTCTAAAGCAGTATGCTTTTATGCATAAAAGTACACAAAACTAAAAGCTTTAATGAATGATTTGAGATAAATATAAGATCATGTGAAAGATGCAAAGCCGTTTTATCCAGTGGATAAAACAAACAAAAAAGAATATTTAAACTTCTTCAATTCTCAGAGACTTAACTTCAGGTTAACATTTAGTGACGCATTTTTACAGGTTCCTGTAGTAGCCAGACATCTATATTAATCTCTGTTTAAAACTTAAAACATGTATCTAGAAAAATTAAGAATTTAATTAACACCTCTTAACAGCTATTTCTGAAATCACCTCGTGACCACAGATATGTTCTAACCCTTCAGAATAATTTGGCTTTGTAAACTCCAAATACCAGCAAAGACTAAAATGGAATAGCGAGATCTAAACTACTGTACTTCTTGAGCAAAAGGAATTGCTTCTCTTGAGAACCGGATGGACACCTGAACCCATCTGTTATCCTCTAGAAGGTGAGGGAGCACCACATGGATGAAATATAGCCATCAAGAGTCACACTTAGACAATACACTTCCCGAACAATCTTCAGTTTAATAATCCCTCAATAGTAAAAATGGCAAATAATAAATCTAGACTGTAAAGTTGGACCAACTGTACATTCAAAATTAAGTGTACAAGAGAAGCTACATCAAGACTTTTATAATTAATTAGGGAACAAATTCAGTCAGATCTATTTTAAGTCTCCAGCCTCCAATGCCTCTTTAGATTCAAATACCTTTTAAAGACAAACAGCAAGAATAAAGCAAGTACTGCAAACTGGCTTAAATTATTTTTCAGAGCAGGTTTCATATATTCATAGCAATGTTTTTGCCAAGTGGATATAGTATCTTTGGGCATAAAACAATGACTCACAAAAATAATTTTTTTTGTGTAGACTAATGCTTGTGCACATTATATACAGCCGATAAGCAGAGTTGTCCATGACAACTATGCTGTTAGCTTATTATTAAAGAATATCAAAGGACTGATTATTATGGGGTGGTGATTATATTAAGTGGGCATATGTATATAAAAGGTTGTATGCTTTTTATTTACCCATTATAGTCAATGGCAAAACCCCATCAGACTTCACTGGGTGCTTGGTCAGGACACTCACAACAAAAATATTTTTTTGAAAACAAAACTTTCCCCACTTGCTTTTGCACGCACACTGAAAAAAACCACACCACATGGTCTAAAAAAAATGTTTTAAAAGGTGCAGCAATATTTTTGCCTCACAACAGGCAAACCAGATTATCTAAGACTTTTTAAAATTAAATACATCCAAGATGTAAGTAAAAAAGCAATACAAAAGCCTAAAACAAACACCAAAAAACCCCGAAAAAAGCCAGGTTTTTACCTCTTCCTTAAAAATGTAATTGAAGTACAAGTCAGTACTCAAAACAGGTAATATTATTTTATATAAAGTTTTAAATGTTTTGATGCCTACTATTTGTGAGAAGAAAGAGAGAAAACGAAGACTTTGCATTGCTCCAGTGTGGTAATATTGCATGCTGGACCTCATTCAGTTCCAGTTGCTGCTCTCTCAGAGGAATTGAAACCTCTAGTTTTTGAACAGGATAAAGAGAATGACAGCGTGAAATTAAGAACTTTCCTTGGTGCTTTTTTGTTGGTTGATTGGTTCTTTTTCAATCTGTGCAGCAAAAGTTCAACTAGCCTATGGACAAGGCAAGATTTATTGTTGTAAAAGCAGTTATGCAAAGTCAAACCCATAGATCTAACCACCAGTAGAACATACTTCAAATCAAGCATTGAGACAGATTTTGAAGAAAAAAGTCACACTCATTTTAAAATAAAAAAGTAAATTAGACCACAATATTTACCACAGGCGCAGTACACAGAAAAAACACATAATAGCATCCCATTTTAGCCTGTAAGGATGGAATGTTAATCTGCATTTCTTTATTGGTACATAATATCTAGTATTACCTACTACGTTAAGTTTATCGATTTAATCCTAAATCTCAGTTATTAGCAGTTATGACAAGAAAGCCACATGATTGTCAAACTCTACTCATAAAGATCTCTGAGTGAAAGACAAAGGTTTATTTGACATCAAGAACTGGGAAAAAAATATGGGAAATCACACAAAGTTCACCAATACAGTCAGGATTTTTTTTTTTTTTTCCCCCAGGAATATTTTTTTCCTCTCCTTCTGAAAGAAAACCAAGCCCTCCTTACTAGGAAAGATTCCTTTTCTTTGTGTGACATCATATGTGTGAATACATGTAGTACATCAAACTGCTTATCTGCAGTCATATCCTTCTGCTCATACACTGGAATTGTATCTTTCAGTATTAACTATTTTGCAAGAAAGACATCTTGCCGTTCTCATGTCTTTTCTGCTAGATTAATCTTCTCTTCACCTTTGCAACTGTTATTAACCAAGAATAAACACGGAGCTAATTTTACATAAGACATTCAGTTCCAAGGAAAATCGAAACCATCTGGAATGGATGTGAAAGGATTGTTGACACTCAGTTTTATTAGACTCCCATATGGTCCTGAATTAGTGTCTTTTTTTTTCCCGTAATAGGGAAGCAACAGTATATCACAGCAAGATTTTCTGCATCAAATCTCATTTTCTCCCAGCATTAATGTGTTATACTGTGAAGTACATGTGATTTTATTTATTTTACTGGTCAGGCTGGTAATTCCATTACAGGATAAATACATTTAACATTTTTTTGGCTAATATTCAGAATCACATTTTTCAAATCAAATTACTGTCTTTTGGACACTCGGCATCCTGATTTCAGGCTAATCAGTAGCAACAGTTGCTTCAAAACGACATTAGAAAAAGATACTCTTATCCTCATCTTTATAGAACCCAGACTTATATAGATAGTTCTACTACTACAGTCTAGCATAAATCCACAGGAGATTCTAAAGCCATTAAAGATTTTGAGAAACTTTCCAAATGAGAGATCAGGTGCAGTAACAACAGCAGAAACCAATGTTTTCTTGTCTTTCACTGTTATGATGCACAGAACACACCAAGCATGACAACTGAAAACCATTCAGAAGTACAGCAGTATGTCATGTTCCTGCTTTCCAAAATGTTTGCCATTGAGGAAAAAAAATAAATTGCCCTTATATTACAAAAACAAAATGGAAAACATTTCCATGGAAGAAGTGACCGCTTCATACAATTCTTATACAAATTAACAGTTCATCTCCACGCCTACATGAGCACAATATGGTCACAGCAAAAAGACAGGAGCACTAGTTATCCTCTGTAACTGAAAACAGATAAAAATGTTATGTGAAACATATTCCTGAATAACAGCAAAAACTTACTAGAAAATAGCTTTACTAGAACCCTCAGAGATCATAAATTCTCCCTCTAGCAATCCTTGTTCTTCATATCAAATACTGTTCACAACACTGGTTGCATGAAGCCCACTAAAGGCACAAGAAGCTTTTCCTTTTGCGCACTTTAGCTCAAGCTCTACACGTTTTAGAAATGTAATAAGACTGATAAGTGACAGGGTGAAGAAACAATGGAAAATCATCATATCAGATTGCAGACATTTCCTGGACTACCAAATGCTGCTTAAAGAGCCTGGACAAGGTTACACTATGACTACCATGTTGCTTGCAGGAGCAGACATCATAGCGTAGTTCATTCCAGGAACAGGTTGCTCGCCTGTTGCTCAGCTATTAGTCTGGATAACCAGCAGTCTAATTTTGATCTCCCCTCTAGCTGTTGACTTGTCTAAGGTAGCCCTTACTAAGAATTATAACATGGTCAGGCATTGCTCCCTGGATCACCAGGACACACAGGCCCCTCTCACAAGCCATCAAAATGTCAAATCAATAAAACTTTAGTAATATGCTTTCAAATTAGTATGGGGTGCTTTGTTTTGTTTGTTGTTTTGTTTTCTGTTTGCTGTTGTTTTTTTTAAACAGCTTTATCATTTGTCAGTGATAAAAACCAGAACAGAAATACTATCTCAAACAAATGAGATTAGCTGTCCACTATGATGGAACCAAAGAATCAATCAGTAGTAACTTACATTTTTTTGCTATCAACAAGTCTTATAAGGATGTCCTTGCCTTTTTTTTTTTTCCAAAGTGTGTGCCTCTGTCTTCCCTACCTACAGTCTCAGAAAACAGGATCTTTTCCTATTTAACACATACTGTTGACACACAGAAACCTGAGGGTCTATAGCTGGGATATAACATACTATTTTGCTTTGTTCAAGTCAGCTAGCAGCTGGCAGACAATGGTTGGCTTTCAACAGCACTAGGAAAACTCGTGGAGTGTTCTCTTTCCCCTCCTATCAAAGTTCTCCTTGTTATTACTTACGACATTTCACACACTGTAGTTCTTAAAACTGGGGATTACATAGGACATATTGTACAGATCTCAAAGTCAGATGGCACTCAGAGCTATTGTAACACCACAGCAAGTTGTGAAAGGTTCTTCTATCAAAATTATCAAAGACATCTCTTATTGGAACAATGTGCCGCCCCCGCCAAAAAAGCAAAATCTCTTCTCTCCTGACTGCCTGGTCCTAGACTGTGTCTTGATGAGAAGTTTTCACAGACTGTACTTCTCTCCTTTGCTTTTGATCAAAGCTCCTGTTTGACAGTTTAAAAAGTCTTTTGTCTCACATCAAACTGTCATGAGGTCAACTGCATAAAGTTTAATAAGGCCAAGTGCAGGGTCCTGC
>NW_010532455.1:17192-42561 GCF_000687285.1 Phaethon lepturus | reverse complement strand
GTTTAATAAGGCCAAGTGCCGGGTCCTGCAGGTTGGCCCAGAAGGCCAACAGCATCCTGGCCTGTATCAGAAATAGTGTGGCCAGCAGGAGTAGGGAAGTGATTGTGCCCCTGTACTCGGCACTGGTGAGGCTGCACCTTGAATCCTGTGTTCAGTTTTAGGCCCCTCACTACAAGAAGGATTTTGAGGTGCTGGAGCGTGTCCAAAGAAGGGCAACAAAGCTGGTGAGGGGTCTGGAGCACAAGTCTTCTGAGGAACAGCTGAGGGACCTGGGGTTGTTCAGTCTGGAGAAGAGGAGGCTGAGGGGAGACCTTATCGCTCTCTACAACTACCTGAAAGGGGGTTGTGGCGATGCGGGTGTTGGCCTCTTCTCTCAAGTAACTAGCGATAGGATGAGAGGAAATGGCCTCAAGTTGCGCCAGAGCAGGTTTAGACTGGATATTAGGAAAAATTTCTTTACTGAGAGAGTGGTCAAACATTGGAACAGGCTGCCCAGGGAGGTGGTGGAGTCACCATCATTGGAAATATTCAAAAAACATGTGGATGTGGTGCTTCAGGACATGGTTTAGGGTGCATGGTGGTGTTGGGTTAATGGTTGGACTTGATGATCCTGAAGATCTTTTCCAACCTTAATGGTTCGGTGATTCTGTGATTTTATCAATTTACATTAAGTGAATCAGAGAGGAAAATGAAGGAATTTGTCATTAAAAATCAATTTAATGAATCTGGGGCATTTGTTTATGTACTGATCATAATTGTGTATTTATTTCATGTTGCCATTACAAAGAGGAATTAATGCAGCTGTCAACTTCATATGCTGTATCTTACAATGCACTGTGTGCTTGTATAACATACATGCTTATTTATATCAAACATACATATCTTGAGTTGCTGTGTAAAAGTGGAAACAAGAAGTCACTACTTTTGTCCCTAAGTTCATATGTTATCCAATTGTACTTGAGTAATTTTATTTAGGAAAGAATTTATTTGTTTACTGAAGTTCTTGAAACATTCAGAATTCAAGGCATCTCAGGTTCTTTAAAAAAATACTAAAAATCACATAAAACCATATTTTTTGCTCTTGGATTCCTCTGTAAAGAAAAAATGACATAATACTTTGTTTGCTTTTTCGTTTCATGAAGACTATATATAAATCTTTTTACTATGCTTGATTATTTTCATTTTCTCAGATAACTTGTACTGGCATAACTTGTTTCTTATCTAAAACTGAATTAATAGCTTATTGTCATTACAAAGAGAAGTTACAGCACTGTATCTGAACTCATCTTTATTCATTGATAATTAGCACACAAGTTAGCATGTGGATAGTCATTGATCCTGTTATGGAGGTTGCATACTCATTATCTCATTATGTTTCCATCAGTACCTTAATGAAGCACCCTCACTGGACATATCAGACTGCTGTTTTTGGCATACACTCTAGATTTTTCTAGTTTCAAACTGCAACACAGAGAGTAATCATTGGCCCTAGGTGTCAATGTATGATGTTGGATAACTCTCCTTTCTATTTTGCCTACTTTTAGGAGATAATACATGGTGCAGAACAGCCTGTCTGGTGCTGATAATCCCATATTGTATGCCTACTTTCTGAAAATAAACACAGTTTAAACTTGACTCTTTTGGAAATGTACAGATGGAGATTTTCTTCAACTTCTAGCATCTGCAAAAACAAAGTATCAGTTCTTGTGATTTTAGTCAGCCCATTGCAACAGAACGTTTCCACTGCATTTTCTTTCTCCAGAATTTGACAGTCTGTGGTGAGGTGCAGCTCCACAAGATGAATGGCATAATCTGGCAGCAGTAGATGGATTTTACCTTGTAAAATAATTTTGTTTGAAAAGAAACCTTTTTTACATTTTCATATACTCACTGTGTCCCCACAACTTCATACACATTATCCCTCCATAAGAGTTAATACTGGCTAAATAAATATTGTACTGGTTAGAAATGAAATATCTCCTTTTTACTGTGTAGGACAGCTTCTCTGTCTCTCCCCACCTGATAATTTTCCTTTTATTTCCTCAGATGTACTTCAGTAGGGCTTAGCAGGTTCTACAGATTCAGGAGGAGACCTCTGAGTGTTGGGTTTCCTCTCTCCAGAGTTCTTTTCAGCCTTTCCTGCTCCTCTCTGTACTGTACTGTAGTAGACCCTTTAAATTCTGAGTAAAATGATTTTGAAACCCCAGAAACCGATAACAAAAAAAATACCTCTTCTTTGTGTAATATGACACTTCTTGATAACAATTTTGTTAGCTCTAAGAGAGAAACCTTGTTAAGTTACATATTTTTTTCCACAGATTTCCATTCTGGTCACATCCAAGTCTTGCAACTAATCTGAATGGAAAGCTGTGATGAACTGTGAGCTGTACTTAAGTATCCTGATGGTGTAATTGACTTCAGGGATGAAACAAATAAAGTAGGCATAATAATTTTATTTAATAGCAGCACATCATAGCCAAGTTGATTACAGTGCAACATGGCTGTGAGTTTTTATTAATGACGTGGTAATACCACTTGAAAAGTTTTCATTTTATACGCGTTCTTTAGAATAGGTTATCCAAAGATTCTGTCCTGTAACACCTGCTGAACGTTGTTTCATGGTACAGGAGCTGGGGAGCCTTACAGCATAGTTTTATCTAGATAAACTACAATGAAAAAGGTTTACTATCAAAATAAGCTTATTATGTGGTAAACTTCTGTCATACTAGCACCATCAATTGCTAGCATAAAATTTTATTGTTTAGCTGTAACAGCAGCAGAGAGTTGTGAGTGTGACATCCTTTATTTATCACTTACACTTTTGAAATTAGTGACTCTGTTCCCCTCAATTCCCTAGTAAGCCTTCATCTGGAGAGGATTGTAGGAACAGGCTATAGAGGGAAAAAAAGACTAGAGAGAACTGATGGGATTTTAAAAATTCTATTACATAGTTTCTGTAATAACTTGTTATACAGCAGTGAATCCACAAATAAAAATTAAAGTAGAATTATGTTTTGTTTTTTATAAAAAACAAAATAAATCTTAAGTCCATAGGGCAAAGTAACATATGCATAAATGTATACAAACATGCACACAGAATGATTACTTTCTGCTGTAGTTCCAATGTAGCATGACATTGGAGGCATTTTTCTGTTGCTATTATAACAATAGTTCGAGGCCGGCTTATTCCTTTTCTTGTTAGCATAGGGATAAGGAAAAAAGAAAGCAGGATAGTACAAAGTTCCGTGGGATCATCATGGACAAAGTTCTGAAAAATGTGTCACATTAACTGAATAAAATTGTGACTTGCACCTTCCTTGATTCATGTCTTGCACTTCAGATATGCTGTAGGTCTAAATACAGATTATAACAAAGTCCAAGTATGATATACATATTAACTAAAATTGGATCCTAAACTCAACCCATATTTATGAGGTGTATTTGAATCTTTAAAACTACGGCATAAATTACAATCCTTTACATGAGTCTGAGTAAGAGCACTCATTTGTAGAAGTCCTTCACAAAATCAAGAATCCTAAATATGTTACTTAAGGAAGGATCTCAAGCAAACTTGTTCATTTATGTTTGTGGGCTTAAATTACCTTCTTAAAAAAAATTGGGCACGCTACTTTCATGGGGATTTTTCTGCATGCCAAGTACACTAAAAAGGCAGGATTTAGCTCTCAGAAAGCTTTTAAAATGTGTCTGCTCTGTGCTGATCATCCTGTGAATATTGACCTCCTTGAAGAAAGCTAAGAAGAGCATAAAAACATTGCTAATCTGGAATGTCAGATACATATTTTTACAATGATTGTTCGTACTTTGGAAACATCATAATGGTTTTTACTGTTCCATGAAAGAATGAGCTCTCAGACCTGTTTTACTTGGATTACATACTGCTCAGTGAAATACACGTGTCAGAAAGAAAAGTCTGAGGTCATTTAGAAGCTCAGCTAGGAATGTAAGTAGAAACCATAGGCAATGTTCAGATTTTGTTTTTCTGTTTCCAGCTGGCCTTTTTAAGCAATTTGCTACTGTACACATTTTTCTGCTATCTCACTGTGTTTGGCTGTTTGCTTATTGTTCACCTTTAGTCTTTCTACCACTCATTTTAGAGTGGTAGAGTTTGTGTCGCGTTAGGTTTTGTCATGATGGGGAGAGTTTCTTATGTTTCTGATTTATTGTTTCTTTCTTTTCACTGACTGACAGTGAGTAAAAATTATAAGATTGCCAACATAATCTTGTCCAGCACGGTATTGGTGAGACTTTTATTTGTCCATTGTAAAATAGAGGTTTTTTAAAAATTTGTCTTCAGTTACTTAAAGGCTGGGATTCACTAAATTTGCTTAAGGTGTGTAATCAAAACAAGCAGTGTTCAGCAAGTTCTTGAATAAAAAAATCATGAGTTCAGACACAAATGGCAGATAAAAGTAATATTGTGATAATATCTGTCTCACAGGCAGACTTTATTCCTTTCACCATAGAATTATAGAATCATGGAATCATACCACAGAATCACAGAATCACAGAATAATTAAGGTTGGAAAAGACGTTTAAGATCATCAAGTCCAATCGTCAACTGAACATCACCATGTCCCATAGTGCCATGTCTACATAGAATCATAGAATGGTTTTGATTGGAAGTGACCTTAAATATCATCTCATTCCAACCCCCTTGCCATGAGCAGGAACACCTTCTACTAGACAAGGTGGCTCAACCAGGTATCCAACCTGGCCTTGAACACTTCCAGGGATGGAGCATCTACAACTTTTCCAAGCAACCTGTTCCAGTGCATCGCCACTTGTATGGTAAAGAATTTCTTCCTTATATCTAATCTAAACTTACCCTCTTTCAGTTTAAAGCCATTGCCCCTTGTCCTATCAATACTTGTAAAAAGTTACTTACATTTACAAAAAAACATTGCCCTTGTAAAAAGTCCCTCTCCAGCTTTCTTGTAGACCCCTTTCAGGTACTGGAAGGCTGCAATAAGGTTTTCCAAGAGCCTTCTTGTTTCCAGGCTGAGCACCACCAACTCTCTCAGCCTTTCTTCATAGGAGAGGTGCTCCAGTCCTCTGATCATCTTTGTGGCCTTCCTCTGGATCTGCTCCAACAGGTCCATGTCCTTATGTTTGGGACCTCACAGCTGAATGGAATACTCCAGGTGATGTCTCATTGTGGGGTCTCACTAGAGCAGAGTAGAGGGGCAGAATCACCTTCCTTGGACCTGCTGGCCATGCTGCTTTTGATGCAGCCCAGGATATGGTTGGCCTTCTGTGCTGTGAGCACACATTGCTGGCTCACATCCGGCTTCTCATCAACCAACACACCCAAGTCTTTTTCCTCAGGGCTGCTCACGATCTAGTCTCCACCCAGCCTGTATTTGTGCTTGGGATTGCCCAAACCCATGTGCAGGACCTTGCACTTGGCCTTGTTGAACTTCATGAAGTTTGCATGGGCCCACTTCTCAAGGCTGTCAAGGTCCCTCTGGATGGCATCCCTTCCCTCCAGTGTGCACCACACAGCTTGGTGTCGTTGACAAACTTGCTGAGGGTGCACTCAGTCCCACTGTCTGTGTTGCCCACAAAGACCTTAACTAGTGCTGATCCCAATACCAACCCCTGAGGAACACCACTCCTCACATCTAGCCATTGACCACAACTCTTTGAGTGCGACCATCCAGCCAATTCCTTATCCACTGAGTGGTCCACCCATCAAATCCATGTCCCTCCAATTTAGAGACAAGGATGTCATATGGCACAGTGTCAAATGCTTTGCACAAGTCCAGGTAGATGACGTCAATCACTCTTCCCTTATCCATCAACATTGTTACCCTGACTAAGAAGGCCACCAAATTTGTCAAGTACAATTTGCCCTTAGTGAAGCCATGTTGGCTGTCACCAATCACCTCCTTATTTTCCATGTGCCTTAGCATAGTTTCCAGGAGGATCTGCTCCATGATCTTGCCAGGCACAGAGGTGAGACTGACTGGCTTGTAGTTCCCTGGGTCTTCCTTTTTTCCCTTTTTAAAAATGGGGATTATGTTTCACCTCTTCCAGTCAGTGGGAACTTCACCAGACTGCCATGACTTCTCAAATATGATGGATAGTGGCTTAGCAACTTCATCCACCAGTTCCCTTAGGACCCACAGATGCATCTTATCAGGACCCATGGACTTGTCCTCTTTCGGGTTCCTTAGATGGTCTTGAACCTGATCTTCTCCTACAGTGGGCAGTTCATTCTTCCAGTCCCTGCCTTTGCCTTTTGTGACTTGGGTGTTGTGGCTTGAGCACTTGACAGTGAAGACTGAGGCAAAAAAGTCATTGAGTACCTCAGCTTTCTCCATACCCGGGTAACCAGGTCTCCCATTTCCTTCCAGACAGGGCCCACATTTTCCCTGGCCTTAGGGCAATGAGGAGGGCGAACAACAAACTTACTACCCTGGACTTCAGGAGAGCAGATTTTGGCCTCATCAGGGATGAAACTCCACCGTTTCATGGTCACTGCAGCCAAGGCTGCCCTTGAGCTTCATATTCCCCACCAACCTCTCCTTTTTGGTGAGAACAAGGTCCAGCATAACACCTTTCCTCATTGGCTCCTCTATCACTTGGAGAAGGAAGTTATCATCAACACATTCCAGGAACCTCCTGGATTACTCATGCTTTGCTGTGTTGTCCCTCCAACAGATATTGGCGTCATTGAAGTCCCTTGTGAGGGCCAGGGCTTGTGAATGTGAGACTGCTTCTATCTGTCTATAGAGAGGCTCATCTGCTCAGTCTTCCTGAGTGGGTGGCCTGTAGCAGACCCCCACTATAATGTCACCTGTCCCTGCCCTCCCTTTAATGAGCTTGAGGTGGTCATTGACATAGAAGGTGACACCCCCTCCTTGTCTCCCCTGCCTGTCCTTCCTAAAGAGCCTGTATTATTCCATTCCAACACTCCAGTCATAGGAGTCATCCTACCACATCTCTGTGATGCCACTAAGATCATAGCCCTGCAGGCATGTGCACGTCTCTAACTCCTCTTGGTTACTCCCGATGCTATGTGCATTTGCATAGAAGCATTTAAATTGGGCCCACAGTGAAGCTGACTTACTGGCTGGAGTGGCTGCAATTCCCTTGTGCTGCTCTTCAGGTGCTCTACTGCTGACCTTTGAGCCTTCTCCAGGCTCTGGGTATCTATCACTGGCACAGGCATTAAACTGGTAGGAGTGGGATGGATTAAGATTCCCCTTCCGCAGAAACTAGTTTAAAGCCCTCTTCACATAGCTTGGCAAGCCTATGACCAAAGATATTCTTCCCTTTCTCTGACAGATGGACCCAACCAGCCCCCAGAAGACCAAGTTTCTCAAAGCAAGTCCTATGGTCTAAGTAGCCAAACCCTTGGCTGTGGCACCATTTGTTGATTTGCCAGATTTGACTGGCCCTTTCAAACTCCTTCCCTTTGACTGGGAGGACTGATGAAAAAACTACTTGCACTCCAGAGTCCCTTACTGCTGCTCCCAGGGCTCTGTAATCCTTCTTGATACTCCTTAGCCTGCTCCTGGCTCTATCAGTGGTGCCCATATGAAGCAGCAGCAAATAATAGTCAGTGGACTGTACAGGGCTTTGTTGTCTCTTGGTAGCATCACCGATACAAGTCTCTGGTAAGCAGCACACTTCTCTAGAGAGTGCGTCAGGTCAGCAAATGGGTGCCTTTGTACCTCTTAGAGGAAAGTCGCCTACTACTATCACCCATTGTCTTTTCTTAGTTGCACTGGTTGTTATAAGGGAAGCAGATCAGGCTGCCTTACTCCAGTGTCTCTCCTGATGTGACATGTCTTTTCTCTTTTCTGCAAGGGCACCTCAGGCTTCAGGAGAAGTATCTTCCTCCTGCTGGCCCTTGCTACTGCAACTGTCCATTATTCTGCATTACTGTCCCCCCTCCTTTCTGTGTGTGCCAGTGGGGGAGTTTTTGGCTGTTTGGCTATGGGTCCACTGCAGACTACACTTAGAATCAGCTATTTAAATCCTCCTCAGCCTCCCTGATCTTACGCACTCCTCTCACCACCTCCTGCAGCTCAGCCACCTGTTGCAGGAGGTTCTCCACCTGGACACACCTTTTGCAGGCAGGTCTGCCACCTGTCCCTGCCCCAGGAGAAAGGTCTAGGCGCCCCCTGCAGTCTGAGGTCTGCACTGCAGCTTCTCCCTTCATCAGCTCCATCTGCGTGGAGGTATCCACCACCACTGGAGTGTATGCTACAGACCCCGCAGCCAGAGCTGCAGCCTTTGCTCTCAGACAAGTGCCCACCGTTCTGCCTTGAGGGTCAGGAAGGATGAGTGCCCTTGACCTGTGCAGATGGTCACAGAATGGTGCCTGGTTGCTGGATTATGTGTACTTCAAGTCTCTCACTTGGCCAGTGCAATGCCCCTCCTTCAAAAAGGTGCCCTCCCTGTGTGCCCTCCCGCGCAAACTGCCGCACCATGCCCTGGCTGATGTGCCACGCCGTGGCACTCCTCACCCTGCCCATGCCTGTCAACCTCGCTCGTGAGAGCTGCCGGCTCCTGGCGGGTCTCTGGGCTCCCCTTTGGGTTTCTTCAGCTCAGGAAACCTCCCTCTACGCGTGATCCCCTGCTCCGCTGCGGAACTCGCCAGCACAGAGCTGATCGCCTCTGCAAGTGAAAATGCTGTGTAGAATTTCTTCTGCTGCTTTTCTACCGGTCTTGCAGAGTTACATTTACTTAAGAACAACCACCATTGATGAACAACCAACGGGACACTGGTACAGTTGAAATACCTGCCTTGTGATGAAATATACAAGCAGCTATCCTATGTCTCCTGGCCATATTAACTCACTGTTGCTATCAATAGCTTCAAGAAAATAGGAAAAGCTGTATGAAATCTATTGAGAGGTCCTTTGCATCAGAGTGGGAAATATAATTCATAAATTACTATTTATTTTCGACAGAACTTCCATGGGATGAATACTGCACTATGAAAATACTTCATATGATATATTGAATTTTTGATATGGGAGACAGTTGCATCTAGGAGACATCAACTGACAAGCTGTATAGGCTTTTAGCAAACAGAATATGTGGTTCATGACACAAGCTCTTGTCACTCTAAGCTGTAAGAAACAAAATATTAATTTTCCATAGGTGGTTTGAGACATATCCTAGCTATATATCCTATTTTCAGTACTGTTTTTGCACAAAGGAAATCCATCAATGCTTCTGTATAAAAGCATTGTTGTTTAATCAGTTTGTTGTAACAGACATATCTGAAGGGGAATAATACCCTTCTCTACCATGTCCTGCACAAGGATGAAATCATTACTATATTTGAAATTTTATATGATAATAATGCATATGCTAAGAGCAAAGATACATAGTTAGACTTATTTGAAGAGTAATATATTTAATAACTAAAACCATGTATTAGTAAAAAATGGTTCTATATAGTATACAGGATCTGATTAGCATATAAATGATTCTGTATAAAAGCATTTCTGTATAAATTACCTTTGACCTCCAAATTATTAATTGCAGCTCATATCTCATTGTGTCAAATCATTCAGAATGGTATCTAAATAAAATGTCAATTAATTTTTGAGCAACTAAGCAAATGTTATTCTGGCAGTGCAAAAAAATCATTTTAATAAGCAAAAATATTTAATTTTGTTTCTTTCTAATGCACTTGTCTTCAGTGTAAACCACAGCTGTGCAAAGACTGTAGTTACACAATTTTTACTGGCCACTGGCAACCTAAAATAAACCACAGAAGTGGGTTATTTTGTTCATTTTGTGTAAGCATATATGATGCTTTAAAATAGATGTTCCAGAGAGTATCATTTCTACTTAATTAGGGAGAAACTGTGTGGGAAAAAATATCATTTTAACAGTTCTCCCAAACTTACAGAAAATACTTTTATTAGGTAGGAATGATTTGGCCATGTGAGTAGGAAACAGGAAATGACATATGTATTCTCTAATAAAATATCTTCACGTATAATGTTTCTCTGAGTAGGGAATATTATTGTTAGATGCCCTTCTTCAGTACAAATTACAAGCCTGTATTAAAACTTTCTTTAAATATAATACATATTTCATTTAGATGTTGAAAACCAACATTTGAACACTACTTTTCACAGTTTTTGTAGCTGTCCATGTTTCTTGCTTCTGGGTAGAGCTTAAGTATGCCTTCAAACTGCAAAAAATGTAGAGAAGCTGTTGGTGTGGTATTTACAGTTTTATTTGTCTCTGAGAGGAGAATAATGAACCGTTCATATAGTGAGTGACCCCCTCTAAGGAAGACTTTATATCTGGCTTTCCAAACTCAGAGAGGATGGCTGAGCGGTTAGTTGTGTTTCGAAGTACATTTCTGAGCCTTTTAGAGTAAGTTCTTCGCCACTGGGAAAGGAACATTTCCTGGGCACCAGGGTGGTAAGACCAGAAATTATGAAAGGACCAGGAACAAAGTGGAAGTGACATTGCTGCAAATGCTCATCCTGAGAGATCTATGTCTGCTTAATGTACCAGTGGTCCTCCAGTACAAAAAAGCTAGCTTTGTACTTTTTTTCTCTGTAGTTTTGGTGAACAATTTAAAGGATTAAGATCAAACTGGCTCAAACAGTGCTTTCCTACTGTTTAGGCCAGTTTGATTTACACATGTGCTGGAAGGTACACAGAAAATCTGTTGCAGGGCATTCAGAACAAGGTGGACGATATGCTAAAAACACTGGTCACCAATTACTGTGACTGTACTAGAAGACTTCTTTAAATAATGAGTTGTAAAATGGAAAGCACAGATTACCATGTTTATGACTATAACCATTTTTTCAATGTTATATGCTTTACAAATGCAAGATGTTTCTTCCAAACAGCAGGGAATGTGGACTGATAAAGTTTACGAAAATCTAAATATAGGATTGATATTTCTACTATTAATGATGTTTATTTGAACTCTGAAGGGCAATGTTTATAGGTAGAACTGGTTTGAAAAAAGGATGAAAAATGAAAAACCATAGAGCAAAAATAAGCTTTGTCATTTACTGTGTCTAGAACTAAAAATACAATAAATAAAAAATAAAAATAATATGCTATCTGATTTCATACTGATAATAACTTTTGATGTAATTTGCTTTGCTTGGGAATTTGGAGGATTTATGCATCATGGTCTTTACACAGAGAGTTAGTCCCATGTTGGCAGGGACTTTATTGACTATAATTCTTTGGTGTAAGTGATAACAGTTACAAAAGTTCTTGTTTTATTTGGGTTGGACACCAGCTTTCATACTGATACCCCTTTGGACATTGTGGCTTACCACATACAGTCATGTACCCTGATCTAGGTTTGGCAACTCTGACAGTAGAATCCCAGTAAGCGTAAAACATCTAATTTTTCAAATACTTCAGTACAAGTAGCTTGTCTCATTTCAGATACATTAAATCATGTCGTCAAAGATGGTTTCATGTTTACAAGTCTAACAGCAGTGATATTTTGCTAAGAGCAAAGATACCAGTGTGTAGAAATCAATTATTTTGTGAATTTTAGTGAAGAGCAATTAATAACTCATGTTTCCATGATGATTGGAGGTATAAATGAGAAATCTGCTTCTAGCAGGACAGTGTTTAGAACTACAATGGCCTTTTTTTGACTGTTGTCTATAATCCTTCGTTACACATGCTATTAGTTATTAAATATATTACTCTTCAAATAGGTCTAATTACGTATCTTTGCTCTTAGCATATGCATTATTACCATATAACATTTCAAATATAGTAGTGATTTCATCCTTGTGCAGGACATGCTAGAGAAGGATATTATACCCCTTCAGATATGTCTGTTACAACAAACTGATTAAACAAATATACTGGGAAAAGCATCGTTAGGTTTGTTGTCAGAACAGAACTGAGTTCCTTGGTTTTCAGGGGGACTTCAGCTTTCTGTCGTACTCCTATTGCAAATCAGAAGCTGAAAATTAAATCTCTAGATAATTTTAAACAAAGAAAAATGTGTGTACATGTGTACATTAAGTGATCCGTAAGACACTAATATAACTATACTGGTAATTGGCTCTTTCATAACACTTAAAAATACTTCAGAATCATTAGCTTATTAGCAAAGTACTTACAAAGAGCAACACCACATAAATGTAGTAAGAGTGTGTTGAGCCATTCAGGGATGTTTTGTTTTTCGAAACAAGATAAACACATATTGACTTAAGAACATATGCTCTGGTAAATCCTATTACTTCTAAAATACAGCTTTTAATACTCCTGGAGTCCAGCCATGTCTGGAAAAAAGTTATCTTTTGCTTGTTTTTTTGTTTGTTTGTTTGATTGTGTATTTGTAACACGTTCTCAAATTAAAGAAAGCTGGGTTTCTATTTGCTTTTGTCTTCTCTCATCTTTCATTTGTCTGCCTTTCTGAGTTAGCCTGTTTGTGGACCTATCATTTGAATGACCTGAGAAAGAACGAATCTTAAGGGCTATGTTTCATTTCTGTTTAGCAGAGGAGTTGAGAAGAAGGTGCCTTACTGACTTTGGGCTTTGCACTGACAGTTCTGTCAGACTAGCGCTGATTTGAGGGGTTAATTCAGGTGTTCCTACACCTAAACAGAGGCCCTAAGCACTGACATCGTGATTGAGTATCCATATTAAGCATTGAGCTTTCTTGCCCAGTCAGGTGCACACAAGATGAGTAGAGGGGGCAAGCTTAGACAGAAATTGTTCTTTACGTCTTGCCTGATGTGAAGACAGCCCCCAGAAAACTGTATTCTGAGGTGTACCAAGGTTTCATTGGCAATCATGATTTGGTAGCTGGGAGATTTTTACTGGGGGATCATTAGCCAAGAACCAGGTAATCCTCCATGTCTACTCTGGAGGGAAATCTCTGTGGGTTTCTAATAGAAAATGATAGATGGTCATATTTTTAAATACTTCTCATTTGCACTTGCACATATGATAGTTAATAAGTATGTAAGGAGCCCATTTATATTAGACTCCAAATGTTACACGATAGTTTTTGATAAGCAAAATAAAGGAAATCTCTAGATATGGTTGCCATGCATGATAGTGTGATTTCAGCTTATTACTCTTTAAATGAGTCATAATTTTGTAACACTTCAGCATTTCAGTATGCTTTTTACCATACCATTTTAGAGCATGAGTGTTCAACTTTTATCTAAAAAGTCATCAAAACCATGTCATTGAAATAGCTCTTATTTTTAACCTATAAGAAGAACTTGAAGTATAGGAACAGAGCAGTTTAATGATTTTTCCCTGTGTCAACTCTTTTAACACTGTTGACTGACAGTGTTGATTTTAGAAAAAAGAAAGTAAAGTGTCTCTATTCATCTGCGTGTTATAAGTTACTACGACTCTAGAAATGATTGCTAGGATGCTTTTCACAGAGTTCAGATATCTTTCTGATTTGATACATATCTAAAATATTGAATGTTTATTGAATGTTAGTCTAAACCACAACTTTTGCATCATGTCTCTGGAAATCCTTGAAGAACAATTTTCCCTTCACTTGTCATTAGACTGGAACAAAGAGAAGTAGAAAAAGGAAGAACTGAAAATATGAGAGGATTTTTTTTATTTTTAATTCTATTCAAGCATTTTGAACATTGGTTGGTCATTCAAGGGGAATTCCATAATTTGTTCGATTCAGTTCAATTACTTATGCATAATAACAATGCATTTTATAGGTATTTGATAAGATAATCTATAACCACTGTATGATACTGAAATTTTTAATGTATTCATTTGAGCTTTAATATAAGCTATTATCCCTTGATGCTTACAATTTTGAAACTGAATATATCGCATTTAGGAATGTACAGATGTAAGTATAGAGAATGTTGTACAGGGTATAAATATAATATGTACAATGTATTCCACATGCTATACAGGAATTGTATTACTACAGCTGTAAGCATGATAGATACCATATACAAGGTGGTGTAAGCTAAAATATTCAGGCTTATATATAATATATATGTTATTTTGCTGATTTTTTAAAAAGCAAGATTAACTTTGTGAAGTCTGCAATATATGTTAGAACAGCTCATGGAGGAGAAAAGAATTTTGGAGAATATATCTATGGTTTACACATTTTCTGAAGTTAAATAGAGGCTGGAACCAGTCTATTCCTTTATTTATCATAGCTGAGAGTCTGACATTGCTCCAATAGGAAATGTTAATTAATGAATTTTATGATTTGTAGAGCTAACCAACTTTACATCATATTATTGAAGTTTTATTCTTCCCGGCTGGAGTCACATTAAGCAGCAAAGTGATGGGCATCTAAGTGTCTGTAGCAAAGACATACATTGTCATCCCATTTGGTTTGGTACTGTATGCCTAGATAATTTTTGACAACCTAAAAAAACCCCCAGTCTGCTGATATAATTGCAGAAAAACAGTACAACCATTTAAATCAAATATAATTGTATAATGTATGTATTATTAACTGCCTGCGACCAATGGTGAAAGATAGCTTTGAGCTAATTACACGTACATTCCTATTGGACTAAATGAGACAATCAATTTTCTAACTTTATTGTAAAATCTAGATTTCTTGCAAATAAAAATTTACCTAGATACCTACTTTAGCAATAAATACATGGGTATAATTAATTTTGCAAAACACTCTCATATTTTAGTATGTTTATAAATATATATACATATAAAAAACAACAGCTTGCTTAGAACTGATTGACTTTTTGGGAAAAGAAGGAGAATATAAAGTTGTTATTATGAAATTCTCATATAAAAATTCATAAGCTGTCTGAAACATTTTGGTTACCATGACAATGGTTATCAGTCAGGTTTTAATATAGGACATAGTAGTGTTACAACTGTAGAAATTTAGTCTCAGCAGTAAACTTGATGAAAACATCATGCTCTTCTTTTAGATATTCTGAATCATTCCAAAGAGTTGTATTAAAGACAGATTTCAGTAACAAATATATTTTTGATGTTTTATAATCTGTAGCAAAGATCAAAGGTTGCTGGCATCTAATTAGCTGATTAAATGAATGTGATCTGTGTGTAGTATATGGCAGTGAATTTGAAAGCAATCAAGGAAGTTGTATTCAAGACATTTGCTATTGTCTCCATCCCAACATGTTGATGAATAAATGACAGTATGATGGTCCCTGGCTTTTTGATGAGGACATAATGATCTGAAGAATGTCTCATCACGTTAAAACTACTCAAGCTCATCTGTTTAACCTTTTAAAAGTTTAAGACACTGTGACTGTGATTAGAAATCAGTCTTCTGTCTAAGACTGGAACTGACAAATCAACCCGGTCAACAGGACACTTCAGGTCTGTGTGGCCAGCGTCTTCAGGCAGACCTGCTCAAAACTGGGAAGGTGGCTGACCTTACCACATGCACGTGTGCAGCCTGCAGTCCCTGGGCAGAAAGGGCTGTGGGCCTCAAGCAGGATGCCATGGGTACAGCTCCTGCCACCAGATATCTATTGCACCGTGTATGGTATGGAATATTGCAATCCTATAAAACTTGGAACAAGCTTCCTTAGCCCAGAGCATATTTAATTCCTGTCTATATAGGTTGATCAGTGGTGAGTTTGTGGGGAGTAAACTATTTAAGAGTTTGCTGCTCTAGAGGTTTCCCCTCCTGGCCCTGGGGGTGCAAGGTGCACCTCAGTCTGTGAGTTTTTAGTTCTCAGTTACAAATAACTCCCCAGATTTAAAATGCCTAAGTTGTTCCTGTCAGGTTTATTAACCACTGACAGTCTCATAATATTTATCTGTAGTTAAGGCAGTAGAGAAGCAAACTAAGTTTCATCGACTTAGCATTAGTTAAGCTGCAACTGGGAACATCAGGGGCGTTCGGCAGCTGAGATGCCATTTTAGGATTATAGAATAGAGGTACAGTGTGCTTTTAGTTGAGGCTGTCTTCAGTGAAATATTAAAGTTTAATATTTGAATGACCTTTTTCATATTCCTGGTGAAATTCATTGTGATGAATCAGAGCACATAATACTTTCAGCATTTATGATTTCAGGCTGTTAGAGGCGTGACTGCTTTTGTTGCTCTGTTTACTTCTGATTCATATCGTATGTTATTTCAGAATTGCAAGAAAAGAAACCTTACACTTTAGGAGCATGTTTATTTCAAGGGATGATGGTGCATAGAGGAAAATTTGTAAAGAGGTATGTGTTGAAGGAGCCTTGTGCTAGGTATCCCAACCTTAATTCTATAATCTTTGGAAAGAAAAGTCATATTTTAGAAAGGAGCTTTGTACCTTTCACAAGGTCAGAAGTTTGGAGCATTCCATGTTTTGGACTTAATCCAGAGCAGTTCCGCTGCTCAGAAATCTCTGATCCTCCAGATACTCCAGAAAATGGATTATCTGAGTTGCAGTGAGCTTCCTTTGCAAATGTGTTTTGAACATATATACTTCTACATATATCTACATATATGCCTGTTTATATATATTGTGCAGTGGAACAAATCTTCATAGATTGCTGCTCAGCCTTGTGATGGACAGTTCCTATGAATGTCTATAGTGACTGCATTTCAAAATCTGTGGCTGACGATAGAAAGCCACATTAGTTTTAGAATTTGTGTTTAATCATCTTCCAGAACCTGCCAGAGATGCATTTGTGCCATCCTTCCCTTAAAATGTCTAATTTAGTAGCTGGTGTGAGCGCCTACGGATTTCCTTACTAAAATTTCTGTTCTTTGCTTCCCCACCACTACAGGTAAAGGATGTTCCCAACATTGGTACTAAAAGTATTGGTTTTGTTTTGTTTTTTTCTAAAGTCTTCTTCATGCTCTCCACTCAATTAGTGTCTCTTTAAAGAAGAACAGGGCTTACATTCAGGCAACAGAGCACCTGAAATCTCGATAGTAATATTTTGTTTTCAAAATATATATTTGTCTGTTTTTTAATTATATAGCAGTAAAATAAAGGAAGTGCTAGAAATACAACTCTCCAAAATGCTCGCTGCACATCAAGTAAGGATAGTTGTCTACGTTAAAGATTCGTGAGTCCTTTTCATTATATAATCACAAGGTTATTACTAAGCAGATGAAAACATCTACGCCTTTTGTACCAAGATTGTCATGTGCCCCAAGATCACATGTTTGTACATGTGCTGATGGTATTTTCCAGCACTGTCACTGGTATAAATTTCAACACTAATATGGAACTTGGATATTGTGTGGAACAGGAATTATATTAGGATTTTGTCCTCCTTTGTTCACGGTTCTGTTGCTTACTTGCTTTGACATACTTCTACACTTACATTTGACTTTTTTATCCGTTATACCTCTGAAAATAAGTTCAAAGTTTTAATACTGATAAACAGCATTCTGATAAACTTCGACATTTCAGTGTTAGAAACAGCATTATTAGTCATGAGATTTTTGTTGTTGGTTTTTTTTTTTTCCCAAGAAGAAAAGACAAAACTCTTGAGTGTCATTTTTATCTATTTTTTCTGAGCAGCAGAAGAAAAGCAACCTCACGTTCAGGATCATAACCTGGCTACGTAGAAAGAGAGGCCATTTTGACAATATTTGTTGTATCTAAAATTTGTTTGTTTCATTTGTGCTCAGATTAATGACCTGATGAAGATGGGAGAATCACATCTTCAACTATTGTGCAGCTTGAACTAGTAAACAAACATATACACTTAAGGTGCATTCTTGTGAATACTGAGCTCAGTCAAGTAAATATGACTAAGGAAAAGTTGCAAATATAGACAAACTGCAACTGCTTAAATTCGAATAAATAAAGTTTTGAACAGCTCCACTTCCAACAATTCCAGATGAGACCAGATATTTGAATACCACATAAATTTGAATAAATAACTTAGTTGGTGTCGTTCTGTTCTGATGTTCCTGTATTGCTCAAAAACTTGCTCTCACTTACATAGCCCTAAAATACTTGCCATACATATTTATGAATAAGAAAGTGCATTGACACTAATCACTGTTTGTCCTGCGTATCTAAGCAAGATGATAAACAATTTCAAATACAAAAACAGTTTTATAAGTCTGTAAAGTAACCAGCGATAGGACGAGAGGAAATGGCCTCAAGTTGCACCAGGGGAGGTTTAGATTGGATATTATGAAACATTTCTTTACGGAGAGGGTGGTCAGGCATTGGACCAGGCTGCCCAGGGAGGTGGTGGAGTCGCCATCACTGGAAGTGTTCAAAAAACTTGTGCATGTGGCACTTTGGGACATGGTTTAGTGGGCACGGTGGTGTTAGGTTGATGGCTGGACTTGATGATCTTGAAGGTCTTTTCCAACCTTAATGGTTTTGTGATTCTGTGTGATTCTGTGACGTCATGCATGAACTGAGACTATTTTTTAGATAAAACAGATATTATAGATTCTTATGTAGATGAATACATCCTGTGGAAAAAGACGATTTTTTTTTGTGGTGGTAATAAAGCATTCAGATGTCTTGGCCAATTACATTTATAAGAAGATTGAATACTTTTCATTATTTTATTTTCACTTACAGGAAAGTACAGAGGGAAATAGAAAGCTATTATTAGTTACAATGTGTCTGTGTAAATCAATAAATAATTCGATCATAGAGAAAATTAGCTAGGCACTTATATTAGCTTAATGGTAAATAGTTTACATTTTGGTTCTGTTTCAGAAAATGTAGATGTAAACAAAATCCCCAGATTGGTTTTGTTGCTAATAAAGCCTCTTCCTTTGTGTTAAAATTACTACTGAAAAAGGGGACTTATTGGGCAATAACTGGGAAACTTTAAAATATTTTTTAATGTATTTTGCTGGTTGTTCTGGTACACAAAACAAAGCATTTTATATATTGAATGCTGGATATATTTAGGTTTTAAGACTACAGAGATGTTTCAGATAGTGATGAATTGTTTTTCCAAAGGAAAATGAAGTGTATGGGTTTTCATTAAAACAGAAGTTTGAAAGGATACAGGATTTCATAGGAGGCAGGCAGTGTTCAATATAATTGTTACATGTCTGGGAAGAAAGATGAAGGAGGAGGTGAAACAGATGAAATAATGTCCCTAAAACAATGACACAGGTCACCATATGTGATGGGTTATTCAAGGTAACAGATTCTTAATTCAGTAAGCTGTAGATTCTTTTTTTTTTATTTCATTTGTAAATCTTCTAATTGCATTCTCTTTCTTCTCTTCACCTTATTTGTACAGTTAAGATACCTTGTCGTTCCAAATATCCACACTGTCCCTTAATATACTATGTCTTGTTTAAACACAACACTCTCTGCTATATTTCACCTGTATGTGTAGTCAACAAGAGAGAAACCATAATTTTTCAGTACACACCTATATCACAGCAGTTTTTGCTAGCAGCTTGTAATGACTTCTTTAGATTATGCATGTTATTTGGTTTTTTATTCATAAATCAAAGGGGAAAAAGCCCAAGCAATGAAATGGTCTCCTAAAAAGTTTGTAGTTTACTACAGAGTTGGCAAAACCTACTACAAATAACCATTATTTACTCCAATACGGATGCTACATTGATTTGATATCATTTTATCATTATGTCTTTTTTTTGGTCCCCCACAAACAGACTTTGCATATTGAATGGGTTTGGTGGGTTTATTGTGGTTAATTCGTGATGTGAACCAGGAACTTTATGCATTGTAATTTTCTGTATGTTTTTAAACAGGAGCCAGCTTAGTTTCCACTTTTGTTCCATTTCCTTCTTGAGGCACAAGATGCTTAGAAAATAATTGTCTTCATAATAATATACTTTCTCTCAATTTCTATACTATTCCACTTCCTCTCTCCTCAAATGCTGTTTGACAACTTGCTGGCAGCAAATGTTAAAGTGACTAATTACGTTACGTCTTTTACAGCTATATCGTGTTACAGTGCAGGCTAGAAAACTGGTTTCTGGCAAAGACTCCTGGCTTCAGGGACCAGGTCACTAATAAATAGTGGCTGGATGAAGGAAGAGTGCTAGTGCTTGATTGGTGTGATGTGAACTGTACCGAAAGCAGCCTCCCCAGCCTTTCAGCTGAAGGCAGAGGCTCTGTGCAAGTAGCCTCCGGCAAAATGCAAGTGAATTTATCAGGAGGCAGTGGGGAGAAACTGGAAGATTAATGTAATTTTGAAAGGGTCATTAAAAAAGTTCTTAGCAATTTACATAGCATTAAGGAATTATCATGGTTATAGCATTGCTGTTTCATAAAACTGGCATACTTTATTCAGCAGTATGCCTATAGGTAAAGGTATAAACTGAGTGAGTACAAAAATAAAAAAAGGTTTAAAAGTTTAGGCTGTCATTTTTTTCAAGATAATATATTTTAAATTTTCACTGTTAAAATATTCAGAAGCACATGGAATTAGTTCCAAAGTTAAATTACTAAATCATGGTTGTTAAAAATATGCTTTCATTGTTAGAGCTTGCGCAGTGACAAGACTATTTCAGGCAAATGCTAGTCATCACATTGTGACCTTTTACCAAACAAGCACTTCTCATAATTGTAATTGCCTTGGGCTAGCAAATGCTACTATTACGCTCATTTTCACAATAATTGTACATGGATTTGAAAAGATGTGTCATACTTCTTTGATGCCTAACTTACAATAGTTTGGTATGATTACAGCTAATTAAATCAGATGGGAAAACCGTACTTAATCATGTTAATTGCTTGAATAAAAAGATCCAGAAATCTGTAGATAAGACCTATGAAGTATTTCCCATATTCTCATTGTGAGTTCAAACTGGGAACATTTTTTTTTAAAGTTTTGCACCCAGTATTCTTAGCAGTTTTTGGAAATGTGGATCTCTTGATGATTCTTCCTCACTGCAAATTTCCGTTAAGCATTTGATTTTCATTTATTATGTAGATTTTTTTTCAAAATGCCTAAGCCAATGACGCCTAGCAGAAAAAAAAAATGAGGCCAACTTCAGGCAATCACTTCTGGTGTCACTGAGGTGGTTTTAAGAGTTTTTTCCTCCTCCATCCATCCCCTCAACTGTTGCCCCTGCTGTATAGCTTGGAAAATAAGTTTTGAGTGTGCATCTGTATCTCTTAACATTTTATTTTCCTTTTTATTTTGTTCTGGGACCTTGGACTTCCATTCCTAGTGAAACAACCAACTTACTTAAGATGAACTCCATGCTGACGAGTTAGTTTGCTCAGTGGACATGTTGCCTACAGATGATACAGAGGAAGACCAGACCACTGGGTTTGCACCAGCTGACACATTGTGAGAATAGTCTCAGACTGGACCAACTGTCCCAGAGGCAGAGCTTGCTCTCTGTACATCAGTAGAGAAGATGTAAGCACTGATCATGATTTTAGTTCAATGTTCTCTAGGTCTGCCTAAAGAGCCACAGGCGGGGTTGCATACAGAACCACCGTAAAAATCTCTGGAAATTACAGCTGAGGAGTTCAATGTGGACTGCTATGAATATCTATAAAGTTAACTATAAAATACAGACAAAAGTGCTGAGCAGCAGGAAAATCTTTAAGAAAAATGAACATATTTAAGTAGTTACCTTATGACAGGGTAGTTTAATATTTCTATAAGCAAACAATTCTCAACAAATAGAAGAATGATGGGGATTTTGCACATTTTAACTTTCACTTCTCAAAAACAACTGTTCTTTCTATGATAATAGATGGCAGCTATTAGAAAATCTATTTTATTTCCTTGAAACTCCTACTTTCACTAGAGACCAGTAGGATTTGTATGCTAATTCTTCCAACTTGTAGCCATGCTGGTATTACAGAAATGTGGCATTGTAGTTATTAAACACATTTGACCATCTTCCATTTATTTTAACAGCTTACTATTTATATTACCATTAGTACATAGTCATCTGCCTATTTTTTCTGTGTTCAACTCCTGACTTTTTCCATTTGACTATTTCCAAAACAACAGAAAAATGCACATTATGGCTACTAAAATACCTGGGGAGGCTGGGGAATGGAGAAACTAAAACATAACTGCAGACTGTGAGCACAACAGTTTATACAGAATAATATAAAAGTGGAAATACTTATTAATGAGGTAAATCCATTTTAGTAAGTGCACCTTAAGGTGCATTTACAATAATAAAAAATAAAAAAGTGCAAATGATCTCAGAATATCTGATTGTTCTTAACTTCAAAATACCTTTTTCTCATGTTGATTCATAAAATTAAGAAAGTCTATTGTATAAAGTAATCCTTAAGAGTAAAAGCATATTTTAGATGTTCCTAAGTCTACTGCCAAGGCTCAGCTATTAATAACTTGGCTATCACATACAAGTGATTTAGTAAGTCTGTTTTCCTCAAAAAATGACAACACTTGGTGGAGAAATTGGTCCTTATTTTCTCCGTAAAAAGTTTAGCGGTCAAAAACTTGGTTTACATAAGTTTGGAATTCTCATATTTGTGTCAGTTCTTGTGTGAGGGTCTTCTGGCATAGGCAAAGCAGAGGTAAATGGGAACAAAACAGCCTCCCTTCTTCATCCAAAACAACTTTATTACAAAAATAGAGCAAAGAAGGAAGATAAAAATTTATTAATACAACAAAGATCATTTCTTTAAGGTCCTTTGAACATGAGTTGGTTTTTTTACCCTTCTTTGAGAAGGGGTTTTGGACTAGATAATGTCCAGGTTGAGGCCCTTTCTATTCAAAAAGACTTATTGAAGCCTGCTCTTAATATCTTTACAATATTTGTTTGTGAAAAGTGTTTTCTGAAATCTGGCCAACATTGCACATGATAAATTTCTAGCATGATTTTCTATATACTCACAATATTTTTGTTTTTCCTTGCATTGCATTTTTTGTTCTCTGGTATGTATGGTTTTGTTTGAGGTATGTATTAAAGATAATTCTCCTTCTTTCTCACCTTTCCCTTTAAAAAAGAAGGAGAAGGGACCAGAAAGAATGTGCATACATCAAGGGACACACATTCATTGTGACTTCTTTTGTCTTCTACATTGTTTCCTAGTATGAAATTTTCCCCAGGAAAATGACTATGGCGTGGCTCCAACGTTCTTCCACATCACAAATTTTTGCAATTTCTTGCTTATTGATTTCTGATAGCTTGAATCCACCTTGTAGTTTAAATCTAGTTGTACTCCCAGAACTGAAACACAAAATAATATATCTGGCTTCATACCATTTTTATTATCTGTTTCTTTTATTTTTTTTCCATTGCTGTCATAAATGAAATATATTAATTTCAAATTTATTAGAAGTGAGTCTGGCTGAACAATGTTTAATTTGTAGCATATGAATTAATATTTTTGAAATACACGTGAAGGAATTCCATATATATATGGAATTGTCTGGGGCCCCACAAACACTTGATAAATTCAGTTTATCAAAATAAGTAGCGAAGTAATGATAGGGGAGAAATCTTCAACCGCTGCAAGAATATGAAGCTTTGCATTTATACATGAAATAGTTAATTTCAGTAGAAATGTGTGATGTTGTCATGCTTTCCTCCACTCTTCCTTATGCAAAGTGAATTTGGGAGTGATTTGCTTTCCTTTCTTCTCGTTCTCTTCCTCTCTGTCACTGAGTATGCTTTAAAATGATACACATTCTAACACAAAAAATACCCTCAAGTTTCCTTTTTCTGGAATGCTTTTTTACTTTCTTTTGAGTCTCCATTGTAGCAGTCTACATTTGCAATTTGTGATTAGTCCACTCGATGACTAATTTAAGTTAGTGCACTACAGCTTATTAAGTTTGCCACGACCCTAGATGAGGTGCCATTCTTTGTTACAAGTCCTTTTATTGTGTGTTCCCCAGTGATCAGCTCTAAAAAACTGTAATGAGGCTTTAACTGGGTTTGTAATAGACAAACAGGGAAGCTGAGCAGAGGGGAAGGAAGCAGAGAGGAACACCATAAGCATGTTTTCTCTCAAACTACTGAAAAAAGTAATAGTAATTACCTTTTTCTTTTTTAGTTGATTTGACAAATAGTGTCAACATTTACTTTTGGCACCGATCTGGTACTTCAGTGTTTCTTCCCAGGATTGTCTATTATGAGTCAGTCATGAGAAGGGCCTGTGACAGCTTTTGAAGTCCAAGTGAAACCCACTTGTAATGGTAAAAACTATGCCGTCTTAGCTGCATGGTAATACGGAGCAATACAAGAGAAAACTTCCATATGTGTCACCAACAGTTTTCTCAGGTAAATTAAACTTCTGAGGGAGGCAACAATTTCTGGGTCCCCTGTGGGAGAAGTTACAGGGAAGAAAACAACAAATATTGGAATTAAACATAAATGAAAGATAACTGAGTCAGAAAGAAAATGTTAGAAAGGTCTTTATGCTTTTGACATGTATTCTGACCCTTTGTACATGATATAGTAGTTTTCCTAACTACCCAGAACCTGTGGGGTACAATGGAAATGTGATATCCGGAGACTTTGAAAATCCATCTAGGTATCTGTCTGCCTATTTTAATAATTAAAATATACACCTTTAAAATGCTTGTTCCTCATCCCTCACCCTTGTTAATACGTGGAAGTTACTCATATAATTAGTATGAATATAAAGCATCTATAAAAACATGCTTAAATTAGTGTATACCTGTTTTTATTTAAGGTGTAAGAAAAAGTGGGGAAGCTAGACTTTTTGGTTTTGTTGGCTGCATTGTTTCATTCTGAGTTTATTTTACTTTGGAATGCAGTATAGAAGCAGAAGGTATCATCTGTTCATTTGACTCAGAAGATCCCCTTCTCTTCCTCCGATATAGCAGCTTGCTGTCCTGTCTGGGGAGGCATTGTGTCCTACTCTTTACTGCCTAAATATTAACAGTAACATACAGCCTGTTTGATTGCTGAGAATTTAAGAGTGCCAGTTTTTTGGACAGACCACTCCTAGTCAGTGCACTACATAGCAAAGATATGGCTACTACTGCTGGATAACTTTTATTTGCCTTCTTTTTCTGCTTAAAGGAGCTGGAACCATGTAATGTAATAGCTACTTCCCACAGCTGTTTGTGGGACGAAAATTTGTTTCTTGCTATCAAAACTGAATACAGAAGCCAGAAGGATGAAATATTTCAAGGAACAATCTTCCAATCAATATAAGAATGAGGAATTTCTCATGATAACAAACTTCTCCTGTTCTCTCTATAATTTTATTTGGCATCTGTAAAAGCTGCACTATTTCTGATTCAATCTTTTCTTTTCTCTGTTTCCCAGTAAAAACAACTTCAATTGTTATGAAGTTGCTACAGCTCTACATTTTTAGGTTCTAAATAGGTTTGTCTATTATCTTGTGGCTGATGTGTCAACTATTTTTCTCATTTCTCCAGCATGTCAGGTTATACATTTCTCTGAGCATGCAAAGAAAGTCAGCCATACCAGAAGCAAAAAGTATTTGTAAACAAAATGAGTTATTTTGATACTTTCTACATAGACT
>NW_010532455.1:11891-17161 GCF_000687285.1 Phaethon lepturus | reverse complement strand
TTTGGTAAAGAGTCTAATTTGCTTGGAAGCTGGGTTTTCAGCCAAAGAAAACTTTTCAGGCAGGCCACTTGCTTTCCAGGGATTTAGATTCCTTCTATTAGATTTACAAAAGGATTATGGTACCAAGTGGCATTTACAAAAGCATTGGAATTAAATAAATGGGATCCATATCAAGTCAGGAGTTTCTGAGAACTGACATGACACTTAGTCTTCTAAGTACCTGTACCATTTTTGAAAACTGGATTCAGGCTCCTAAATCACTAATGATATGTTACAATGAAGTATTGTGCAGTGGCATTTAGTTAGCTCACATGCTAGAAGCAGCACAGATTTGTTAGGAGGGCACTCTTCCCTCACTTCACCAGCACAGGTTACTGAACTTCTGAAAGAGAGTATTTTAGTCCAGACACAACAGTGTCCTAATATGTTCTTTCTCATGAGACTCATAGAGCTCTGAATGACATGGAATAGTGCCTTGTAGACAAACTCCAAGATAGATTAAGAAATTCTAACATAGATAGCTAGTCCCTCAGTTGAAATTTTAGTTTGTAGTATTTCTGATCTTTTAACTTTGGCCTTGATTCAAACCAAAATATTGTGAAATATGAAGTGCTTGTACCACAAAAACCAAGAAGCAGAAACCTAGGCAGACGAAGAGTAATAATGAGAGCTTACTCTAAATATTGTATCCAAAGAAGTTAACACTTCTATTTTAATCCCAGAAACCCCAAAAGAATGTGTCATGGGATTGTTTTTAAATATTTCTGTCAAAGGAAGTAGACATTTCTACTGAAAATTTCAGAACTAGAAAATTCCTAAATAATCTTTATTTTTCTGTGTAAACAATCAGTACATTCCATTCAAAAGTCCTCCTGACATTCAGAAGAAATAAGAGGTTTGAGTAAAACTAAGTGAAAGTCTTCCAATCCACTTTCTCTGGCCTAAGATATTTGATTATGAAGAGGATTGAGTAATGGCAATCAAGAGACTTATTGTGAATCTATGGTGGTAGAGATTCTGCAAAGAAAAAGGATGGCATAGATTTCTGGCCAAGTAAAACATATATGTTTCTGGCCAAATAAAACTGATGTGCAGACAATTTAATAATCATTAATTTCCTTAATTCATAAAATGAACTTTGTCCAAACACTATTTTCTGTTTCCAAAGAAAAGTAAGAGATTTCTTTTTTAAAAAAGTCTACTAAAGAGACAGAAGTCTGTTTTCATTTCCCAATTACAGTATCTGAAAAAGAAACAATCCAATGTGATCTACATTGATTGCAGCAATTATCAACTTGTTTGTAATTAAAAGAAAGAGCAGAGATTGCATTGTAGGTTGTTTGGGGTTTTTTTAAGTAATGGGAGTATTATTTTCAACAAGATTTTCTGGGTTTGAAGCTTTGCTTTACAGACATTTTGGTACATAAATATATACAGATTTTTTATAACTAAGGTTTGGTGTTTTTTATGCATCAAGCATTAAATTATGGTTGTGTAACCACCAGCTCTGGTAACATTTCTGTAGACCAAATGTTTTTGATGTCTAATCTCTGTTTGTTGCCAAGTAACCGTATGATATGTGCCAATATAACATCTGCCATACTGGGTTTGTATAGCGAGCTTTATTTAAAGCTTAGTACATCAAACGGAGAATAAGCACCAGATATTATTGTTCTCATGCATGTTCCTCTCCCTTCTCTTACAGAGACTGTGTAACTTTTTTGATTTTAAAGTCCTGTGGTAGACCTTGATTTCCTACCATGTTGCATAGCAGAAAAGCCATGGAAACTAAAACTTCAGGGCTTAGACTTCAGAAAATATTTGTATAAAGATAATGCAAACCTGAAGTCCTTTTTGCCAGCATGTCTGGTGTTGTAATGGAAGGGTCTGTACACACAGTATAGAACCAAGCAGAACATCTGTATGATAAACTGTAGAGTTGTGCAGTGCAATTTGCACGGCACGTTCCCTAACTCCACCCCCATCCTGTCTGCTGCATAGACACTGACTACCCAGGCCACCCTGGGAATTCTACAGACCTTCTAAACCTGATTGTAAGTGTAAATACTACCTAAAAATGAAAAGGCAGGTGGAGATCTGCTGGCGATTATTTGGTCCAATCCCCTGCTCAGAGCAGGGACAGAAAAGACAGGTAGCTGAGAGTTGTGTCCAACGGGGTTTTGAATAGCTCCAAGGATGGAGACTCTACAACATCTCTGGGCAAGCTATTCCTGTGTGAGATCACCCTCATAGTGCAGAAGTTTTTTCTGATGTTTAAGTGTAATTTCCTGTGTTTCAGTTTGTGCCCATTGCCCCTTGTCCTGTCACTGGCACCACTGAGAAGAATCTGGCTCTGTTGTCTTTACTTCTCCTGCCAAGTTTATTTACACATGGACAAGATCCCCCTTAGCCATCTCTTCTCCAAGTTTAGCAGACCCAGCTGTCTCAGCCTCTCCTTGTATGAAATGCTCCAATCCCTTAATCATCATGGTTGCCCTTCACTGTCCTTATCCCAGTACACCTAGATCTCTGTTGTATTGGAGAGTCCAGCACTGGACCCAACACTCCAAATGTGTCTTATCACAGCTGAGTAAAGGGGAAGGGTCACCTCCTTCACGCTGCTGTCCATGCTTTTCCTTTCTGCAAGAGGATATTGCTGGTTCATGTCCAACTTGTTCTACGATCTCAAGGTCCTTTTCTGCCAATCTGATTTTCAGCTGCTCAGTTGCCAGTTGTACTGGGGCCTGGAGTTATTCCTCCCCAGGGACAGGACTTGGCATTTCCCCTTGTTGAACTTCTGGTAGCAGGCCTCCAGCATATATTGTGCTGCTGATTGCAGCCCTCTGAGCCCAGCAGTTCAGACCTATCTCACCAGTTTTCAACCTATCTCACTGTCCATGTACTTAGTCCATCCTTCCTTGTTTTGTCAGTGAGGATGTTACGCAAGGCAATGTCAAAAGCATTGCTAAAGTCAAGATAAACAACACTGACTGCTCTCCTCTGATCCACTGAGCCAGTTATCTCATCACTGAAGGCTATCATCAGGTTGGTTAAACACAATTTCCCCTTTGTAAATCCATGCTGTCATCATCTTGTTCTTCATGTGTTTGGAAATGGTTTCCAGGACTATTTCTTCCATCACCCCGCTAGGTGTCAAGGTGAGGCTGGCCAGCCTATGTTGCCAAGATGCTCCTTCTTGCCTTTCGTGAAGATGGGAGTGACATTTGCTTTCTTACAGTCCAAGTCTCCAGTCCAACTTAAAAACAAGAAAGCTCACTTAAATGGAAGAGATCAAAAACAGGTGCCTGAGAGGAGAGAAAATTTAATGTACACTCAAAGAAAAGTACAAAAAGCAAAAAAAGCCCTCACAGTGTTCACAGAAGTAGAAATTATGGGTTTTTCTTACTTAATTTTTGCACCACAAGAAATGACATTATGTCCAAATTTCTAGCAGAGCAAAGACAGATTCAAAGGACTAAACCACTGAAATGACTTGGAGAAAAAGATGTACAGGTCTATGACAGAATCAGAACAGAAAGAATAAGAGCAAATTGCCTTTTAAATCAGATGATTTTGAAATAGAGCAACAGAATTAAAAGGTTGACTACAAATCCTGAAAGGGGAAACTCTGTGCAAAATGTAAAAACTTTAATTGCAAGGCCTTTAAATGTCAGGTCTTTGGAAGGGTTGAAGTGTTCAGGGTGCATAAGGTCCTATTCCCTTTACTGGGCCTCCTCAGAGGCTGCGAAATCTTATTCTGAAATGTCAGCATAATAAGCAGAAAGATTTAATTATGAAAAAAAAAAGCATAGAGTATCTAGAATTTTTGTTTGAAATTCATGAGCTACGGTATTTCAAAGGACTATCTGCTCTAACTCCCGAAAAAAGGAAAGAATAATAAAAACAAGGCAGGAGGAGATTCACACATATTACTATTCAGTTCCTAAAATCAATGTCCTACAATAAATTACTTTAAATGAGGGAAAATACACTGCACTTACTTAGGTTTGAAATCTAAATCTGAGACAGGGTACACAAAATAATAGGCCAAAAATGAAATTAACGATAAATTTCAGAGGAAAATTTTAATGATTGTGAAAAGATTGAGGAAAAGAAATATCAGTGAATACTAAAATTTAACTGGCAAGTGTGAAAGTGAAGCTGAACAAGAAAATGTTGGTATCCCTAATTAATCAGACAATATAAATGAAATTTTCTGGGAGTCATCCAGTAAGAATAACAGAATAATTGTTAAGAAAATGTGTATTTGTCTAGTCACAGAAAACATAACCCTACGATAGATTTCCCCCCTATATTTTCTATATTTTAACCTAGAGAAAAAAAGGCAAGAGAATAGTAAGGGGGATGATGTGAAAAGGTAATCTATGATGATATGCAGAGAAATTTTGATAGTGTGTGTTGCAGAATGCTTGCTTGACATGAGATGTGTGCATCTGGCTTTTTTTACTTGTTTGCCTAAACCTCATGATTCATATAACTCTCTGTTTTTCTTCATGAATATGTAATCTATTCAGGTAGCCCGGTTGTTAAGAATACTGCGTATGTTTCTATTTGTTTCACAAACCTTATACAAGATTTGTACAATACACCACTGCACTGGAGACTTCTAAACAAAGGCAGAACCTAACACATAGATACAGGAGCAAAAATATACTCATGGGTTCTAACTGCAAATAAAATGTTTACAAGTATTTGCAGTAAGGGTCAGGATCCATAAAAATCGCTCCAAAAATCATTAGTATGGGCTTCCAGATTTAAAAAGCGCAAGGAAACAACCTCCAAAAACTTTTCATTTCTCTTGGAATAGAACAATAGCAGAAACCGCAGCATATACAGTTTAACTGAGATGAACTGGATTTGCTTAATCCTGTTCTCACACAGTGACAAAGACCAAGATGCTTTAGGGAAAGGTCTGTGTAGATAAAATTGTAGAATAAGCCAAACTCAAACCAGGAGCACAGTGCATGAGTGCTAAAACATGCCAGTTGTTGTGGTCTTCTGTGTCCTCAGCTTATTTTGTCTCCTAGTTGTCACTACAAGGGTGGAAGGAAGAGTTAGAGACTGCACAAAATGTCAGATCCCATTGACCCATTTTAGGAGCACCCTCTTACATGTGGCAAGCAACAGGTGTGGGCCCCCCCTCCTCAAGGAGTATAAGAATGGTTATGCAAAGCATCCACTTGCAGCACTTTGGCAGGAGGAGAGGTGGCTATTTTGGCCTAGAGGACTCATACGAGACAGAAATATAA
>NW_010532455.1:0-11860 GCF_000687285.1 Phaethon lepturus | reverse complement strand
TGCTGAATGAAATGCTGGTGAGCTTCGCCATTAAGCTGAAACATCAGACAATCTTCTGGTGGAAGTGCTCCTGGATGCCTGGTTTCTTTTTTCTAAGAAGATAATTTATTTTAATTAAACGCACAGATATCACATGCTTGTTCATGGCAACAACAGCAGCAACTGTCTTGTTCACCCTTTCTCAGTTTTTTTTCAGATGATCTGATGTCTCTTAGATGGAAGTTGGATGGAAATGGACAGACAAATTTAACAGAACATGCAGATAGACCAGGCTTTAGCATGACATCCTTTGCGTAGACCTACATAGAAAATTTCCATTATCTTGCTTTATGGATTAGATTTGTACAGAAACAATGGTGTAATGCAGATGAACTTTATGCAAGAGAGAAAAAAAGCACTTTGGATATTTTTGATCCTTTAATATTTTTATTTGTTTGTTGATTTTTTCTTATTTTGAGTCTCTCCTTTTATTGTGGGAGAGGGGGAATCTTGTCCCTATAACAAAAAGTCTTTTAGTATCAAAGCTTTGCTTTACTCCTTTCTTTCCTCTTTGTAAGATCAAAATATAAATTCTAAATCTTCCACACAAAGAGACTGATACTGTTGAGATGTTAGGCTGATATCTCACTCAATAGTTTTAACTGCATATACTCTTTGGTTCTTTTGTATTTCAAGACTGCATTAACATCTGTGATGACAACATTTTGATTATTTGTTTTTCCCTGTATACCACAGGGAACTGTCACTGTCTATTCAAGAAAACCAAACAGAAAAAAAAAAGAGCAATATATACTTCTTCTCTGAAGTCACAGGGGTAGCACAAATGTCACATCAGATTCAATTAGAGATGAACACATAATGAAAACCCCAACATCTGGCTGAATTTGCTCTTCCTCTCCAGTATACAACCTGTTGTTAATCACAGGGGACTCACAAGCTTAAAACAATTTAAAAGGCTTATTGGAAATATTATTCCTGTCTTCTAGGGTTTCATTTTAACAATGTCTCTTCTTTTCTCAATATGCATCACTGAAACTTTTGCATAATAATGACCTCTTTATTGCTTACGATTTTATCTGCTTCTGCACTTTCTTGCAGAAAGTGCTAATATTCTATTTACTGCATTACATAGCTCTTTTAGGAAAATTTTCTTACATAGAAAAATTGAGGATTGTAACTTCAGTTTGGGAAAATCATCAGAAAAAAGGATTAGGTATGAGAAATAGACTAAGTCTGTTTTCATTTGTATGCCCAAAGAAATAGGGTTGGGATTTTTTAAATATGTGGTAAGGAGAAGATGTAAACTGAAAGAAGAGGCACGATTTATTTCTCTCAAAGCAAGATTTATAGGAACATTTCAGAAAATAAAAGCTGATCTTCAATCAGTCATAGTGATAACTAAGTCACATTAAGCAGCACATTTATGGCCATACGCCTATGGCTTCACACATGTATCTTTAGTATCCTTACATGTATCTGCCATCAGTTTGAACTGCTTGATTCAGGGTATAACCAGGCTTGTTCACACAGTGAGGCAAAATGTTCTTACAGGACTGCTATCCAATTCATTGCATACATGATTTTAAATGATGCCCTTGTGGATGAAAACTAATGTGATTGTAACTGAGAAATGAGATTGAAAGTAGTTAGAAAGCTCAAGCAGGTATAAAGAATTTTCTTTTTTATGAAAGACCTTGTCATATATTTATTTTTTAAAAGGCAATGATTCCTCTAGTGATGTATCTGAATACGTAGAGCTATATCTATGTCAGGAGAAATAAAGAAAAAAAACAAACATCCTTTCATTGCAGTACTGAAGTTTTGCTCTGCTCACAATTGTTCTGAGGAACGTCGGAGATCTCAATATTAATATTCCTCTGGACAGTGACTGTGTATATTAATGTTTCAAGGCTGCAGGTTCAGCTTGCATTATTTTTAATTAATTTTATTGTAAAATACTGTAGACTACTGCTATTGCATTATTTCTTTTACAGACATCGCTATTACAAATAAAAAAGAAACCAAATCCAAAAACATACACCAGTGTTTTCCAAGGCACTGCAGCTGTCAACTGAAATGCTATAGTTTTTCCTCCTATTCTTATAATTACTTGTGCTTGCTAAATATTGCCATCTACAGCAGCTTTTCATAAATGATGGCTTTCCAATGACAGTGCTTTATTTCAAGAACCCTCTCATGAAGTGAACATTTTAACATAACAATCTAAAAATCGAGTCTATTTTTTTAAATTCATTTTCAAATCTTCTCCACCGTCATTGCTTGACAATGCTTGGTTAAACACCGAGCTACAGGTTAGAGGGGTGAGCACACACCACACACACTTCATAGGCAGGCACTGGCCAGCTCTGAGGGAATGAGGAGCGGGCAGCAGTGCCAGGCACTATGCTGAGAAGTGCCTGAAAGTTCAGCTTTGTAGTCAGTCAGACCTAATATCCCTCCTCTGACGGAGGTGCCTTGTCCCCAGGGTCATTTGCCTGTGCCAAAAATTTCAGAATGAATAGAGGACAGAAAGAAACCCAGGTTCAGAAAATCAGGAGGAAAGTAAACTCTAATGAGGAATTCTTAGTTTCTAGAGGCAAGATAAGAAATTAGGGATCACTCTGAACTACAATGTGAATTCAAAGAAATGGTGTGGACTTCAAGAAAAGAACTTCATCTCTCTGGTTTCCCTTAATTTCAAAATGTAGGAATGTTTTGGCTTAGCATAGTAATGAATTCTTTCCTCTATTTAATCCTATGCTACAGTTGCGGTATCTTCCAGGGTCATGTCTGTCATTTTTTCTAAATATGGTCTAAATTCATAAACATATGAGGTTTAATCTCATTGTATTATCTTAAATCTCAGAAAGATCAGAAGGGTTTTCATCCTCAGAAAGTAAGAGTTAGTTCAATAAAAAAGTTGAACAAGAAATGTTCTGAAGTGTAGATAATTCAGTCTGGTCAGGTAAGGCAACCATTCCTGTGAACTTTTGTTCTTCCGGGAAGTATCCATACAATAAACTGGCTTTCTGAGTTGCAGACAACTCCACACAGCCCTGTCTGCCTCTAAGAAACTAAAACTATGATCATTACAATTTGCAAGGAAGAATCTGAGGGCACGTTGTAAAACAGACACAAATGTAGATCTTTGGAATTAGTATTTTTCCTATTACACATCTTGTGGGTTTTGAGGCAGTTCCATATTTTGATATCCAGATTAGTGATATTTTGATGTAGAGTTTGGATTAAGCTTTTCTTCATTAGCTGTGTTAGATTCTAAGAGGTGGCTGGTCTCTTCACATAACAGAAATTTGGATAGAGCAAAGTTATGTATCATGTGACCATAAACATCTAAAGCTAATGCAGCAGCTTAGAAAGAGGAGTAAGGAAGTAGATGGCTGATATAAAAATATTATCTTCTGGCTAGTTTCCCATTGGCTGATTGTGGTGGCTCTCAGTTTCATTACCGCAAAACAAATTGTTCAATATGTTTTAAATGTACATCCCATCTGATAGACATAGAATGTGAATTTAGTCACTTTCTCTTTGAGCTGAATCAATACGTCTGCAGCTGAATGGGATGTCTGAAGTTAAATATTAATTTTTAACACAGATTCAGAATCGGTTACTTCACTTATGATTTATTTTTTTCACTTTAGTTTGTTTCTACTGAAAAGCAAGTTTGGCACATGCTGGTTTTCAGACCATTCATCAGTGGTGTTTCAGAAATCAAACATAAAATGGGTTGTAAACTTGATTTATGATCCATCAGCTTTTCTTTGAGAGCATCTGACCTGTCAAGTCCCATTTTCTTGAGAGGAATATACCAGTTGTAGTTAACTTTGTATGGGGTAAGGTTCTTGACTCTTAAATGGAAAAAAAAAAAAAAAGAGACAGCGGTAGGCAAAGAGAGAAAGAGAAAGAAAAGGGCGAGGGAGGAAGAAGTGCACCCATGCATCAGTAGATAATAATATCCAGGAACTAAGATTTTTCTCAAGAGACTTGAGAATTCCCTCATGCAAAAATAGGAATCTGAACACTCTGTTCCTTCTGTATGACAACCATGTTGATAACTATACCTGGTGGGAAGAGGACCGTCTCTTTATTTCTTTAAAAACATTTAAAAGAATTCTGGTTCTTTGCATACGGTACAGAACAGGAAGTGCTATGAAATCATGGATATTTTTGTAGGATGTGAAAATTATTACCTTTCTACATCTATTAATAAAAAAGAAAGGAAAGGTATTTAACTTGTGTAAGAGACCAGCTGTGGTTGTGAGTTTTGTATTTTTTTTTAAGTCTTGCTATTTAGTAGAAGTTTAGGAAGAAAGGATTAAATTCTGGTTTTGCTGTTCAATTTAGGAGATAACTGTGCCTCAGTATATCCACTTGAAAATCATATTAATTTTGAATAGCCTGATGCGTGGTGGGTTGACCCAGTTAAGAAGCCACACCCCACGGTTTAAATGATATGAAACAGTTTATAGGAGACACACAGGTCTACTTCAGACTTTCTAAACTAAATGAGGATTGCAGAAACTCTGTGCTGTCCATTAATGTTGCTATCTGTGGAGAGTGTAAATTTGAAAGGACAGGAGGTAACTGGAGAAATTCGCACTTCTGTGGGAGGTTGGTAGGCATTAACAGGGTATACAACACTGAAATATTCGTATTTGCTCCAATTTAGAGAGCTTAAAGTTGCACTGTCTTATTAAGCTTTAATTCTTCCTGGCCACATATATTTGTAATCATTCCTTTAAAACAGGAATACTACACAGTTAACCTCTGGTGTATCTTTTTTAATGTTGATTAGAGTTTTTGGGTACTCTTGGATGGCGGGATAGAGTGCACTTTCAACAAAATGGGAGGAATGGGTGACAAAGTGGAGGGCAAGGCTGCTGATTAGGGAGACCTTGACAAGTTGGAGAAAGTCATGGATCTAACAAAGGCAAATGCAACATCTTGCTCCAGGATTGGAACAACCTCATGCAGCAGTGCAGAATCAGGGACTGACTGAGTAGGAAAAAGCTTTGCAGGAAAGGTCCTGTCAGCCCAGGTGGACAGTCAGTTGAGCCTGAGTTGGCAAAGGCCAACTGCACAGCTCTTGCCAAAAATTTAGGTAGCAGGTCCAGGAAGGTGATCCTTCACGTTTATTCAGCATCTGTGAGGGCACATCTGAAACTCTGTGCCAAATTTTTGGCTCCCTGGTGTACAAAAAGACATGGACATACTGGATTGAGTCTAGCGCAGGGCCACAAGGTGTTTAGGAACTGAAACACCTGAAATGGTGAAAACTCCATCCATGGAGATGTTCAAAACATGAGTGGATGAGGTCCTGGCAACCTGCTGTATTGGACCTGCTTTGAACATGATGTTGGACTGCGTGGCCTCCAGAGGGTCTTTCCAGATGCTCCTGTAATTCTGATACATCAATTATGTGTTTATTTTATTATTTTCAGTAATGTTTTCTCTGTTAAATTATCTATTGAATCTCACAAGTTAGGGAAAATTAAATTTGGCACAAATTTTATAATAAATTCATACTATCATTGTCACTGAAGATTTACCTGCATATATTAACATATATCTATTCATTTAAGAGTATGAAGCCTCTTAGAGACCTGAAGTACAGGACCACAAAAGTAATGTCGATCTTTGCTTAAACTGAGAAAAATACTGTTTTCTAATCTACTTATTTGTTGCATTCAGATTAACTCCAGCAGTTACTATATCTTTACTTACAATAAGAGAATTTTGCTTGCTCTAAGAGTTTCAAAACAGATTTAGAACAACAGTGACTCAGAAGACATTATCTGATGAATGGTAATTGAGTTGAGAATGACAAAAATGCAAAACTTGATTTAAATTCATAGCGGATGGTGTTTAAAAAATGGCAACATGCTGATAAATTGTCAGCCTTTACAGAGAAGTTAAGAAATGGGAATGACTAATTTTGCAGTTTAAGAAAATGTATTTTGAATCTTTTTCCTTTCCACCCACCTTAGACCCCAAGCAAAAAAAAAAAAAAGGAGACAAAGAGACCTAAATAGCATTTAAATCAATGTAAAGGAAAGTAACAACCCAGAGATGTTGCTGAAAAGTCTTTCACAGCTGTGGCTTTCTCAAAGTCTGTAGTGAAGAATGATTTCCTGTAGAGAGTAAGAGTTGTTGTTGGATGAATGAACTGAAAGACGGTCTGTGAACCAAATCCAGTTCTTTTCCCATCATTGAAGAGATATTTTGATTCAGTCCTAGATCTGATAGGTGAACATCCCAGACACCAGTTAGGTGGGTTTACTCTCTGGTCAGGTAAAGGAAAATCTCTGTAAAGCAGAAACATATGAGTTGATAATGGGTCCATTCTGTAATTGCTGCAAAGTTGAAATTAATACTGTAGATTTTAAAAGGTATTGATAATTTCATCAAAGAGCAGAAGAAACATAGTAAAGAGAATGCAACTAAACCTTTTCTGCAATTCAGCTTACAGGAGATGAGTGTGTTTAGTAGATGAAACCCATACACATGTGAATGTGTGTGTGTCAGTAAGAAAGGGAACAGTGACTTTGACAAGTTGGAGGGAACAAATATTATAGAGTTATATCAAAATGTCAAAGGTACTTTAAATCTCTGACAGCCCATAATCTGTGTTAAAGACTGAAGTATGAATTAAAGTTGAAAAGCAAAATATCAAAATGTTCCAGGTGATTACAAAAGTTGGAACTTTCCCATGAACATGTACTATCAATTTTAAAGAAAAAAATAAAAGAATGTTCTTTTTTTTCGTATAGCATGCACTCATCTGTCAGAGATCAGTAAAGAGTACACTTGCTAACAACAACAAAAGTAGTAATAATCAATGTCACTTCTTTGACTTAAGTGTACAGATGATGATTCTAGTAGAATAGCTGCACTATTTAGCTGCATAATTTGAACATGTTTCAACAAACTTCAGAAGGTTTTTGATCACTACAAAATTATTCCTATCCCACAATTTGCTTAAGTCTACTAATATAATTTCAGGATAGATCAAAAGGAAGGAGGGGAGTAATCTTATTAGGAATCTTGACATTATTTCATTGTGTCTATCCCTTGGATTTTGAAAACTGAGCCTTTTTCTTGTACTCCACTTTCAAAAGTTTCAGTGATGGTAATATACTTTTAAATAAAATTTTCATCAAATATTCAAAAATATTTTACAGTAACTTAGTTCATGTTATTTCTCTGTTAATAACTATATTTGATAGAAAGGTAATTAAATATTGTAACAAACTATGAAATGCTGGATAATATTTATGTAAATACAAATTTGTAATATGTCAGTGCATGTTTTTTGCGAGGGTTTAAAGAGATGACTTTTTTTTACACAAATAACTTCAATAGCTTAGCATGTGAAAGATTCTAAATTTTGGTGCAAAATTTACTCTCTAAGCAAAAACATTTACAGCTACTGAAGGCATGAACATTATTTAAACAAAAGAAAAACCAAAGCATTCCTGAAACAATAGGTATAAAATCAAGTCTTATTCTACCCAATAATAATCAGAAAACTATATATGTGAATTTCTTTCTTTTCTAGCACCACTAACAGATAAACCACCAAAGCTTTTACACCCCTTGGAGAGTAAGCTAACAATTCAGGAGACCCAGTTAGGTAAGTAGCAAACGCATAATTTCCATTCAAATTGTATGAAGGTATTTGATGTGTTAAAGTATGATGGTAATGTGATGGTATGTTGGCATTAATAATTTCATTGCAAAGGCATTAAACCTACTTTGTTTCCATGCAGAGATGTATCATATCCCATCTAGAAGACTGTTGTTCAATGGTAATTGAACAATGTTAGTAGTAATTAATACTGAATAACAAGCTCTTGAATATTATTGATACTGGTTTTTACCTTTGCTGAAAGTCTTTAGTTTTAAGTGTACCTGAGCTTTTCCCTCTAAGCTTCCCCTTTTCTGATTATTTGCGTATATTTACTGGGGGATTCAGTGGGATTTTGTGGTTTAAGTTCTGCTTGCAAGACTGCTTTGCTTTGGTGATTATCTATGGAATTGCAAAGATGTTTTGTAATTATAAATGTTGTGCTGGTCTAAAACCATCCAGCAGGGAGAAGTTAATATAATAGCATCTCATTATTCTGAATGTACAAATATATATGTAAAGATGAATGTAGAGAAACTGCTACATGAAGAAACCGTTTTGTTTCACTTTTTCTAGCCTAGTGGATGGTAGGTATGTTTTGTCACTTTGGTCTCCTACTGCCACACAGGTAATTAAGGCTCCAAAGCTAAGTGCATGAGTTACTACAGTTTTCAGGATGTAACAATCCATCTCCTTTGTGGATTGACACAGAAGACAACTTGTAAGAGTCCTCAGGAATTTCTCCTCATTCTTTACACTGGAATTATGCTTTGGTGTCAGGCAGTAATCCATTGATAGATTGTCTAGCATGTTAACTACAGAAACAAATGGAAACAAATCTGGTGGTTGTCTAAATCTCACAGAAAAAAAAAAAAAAGAAATAAAGCAAGCAAAACTCAGTGCATTCTGCAGCACAACACCAGAAAAAGCAGAAAACTTGCAAACTAATTCTGACAGCCTTTGGCAGAACATTTTAAGGTGCTTGCCAGTACATGGTTAATAGTGGACAGAGAATAATTTGTCTTTGTTTTCATTTTCATAAAACACTTAAAGTTATTAATGCTATTCAGGTTATATTCTGAGATGCTGATTTACATGTTTTCATAAACAATTATATAGAAAAGGGAAGAGATAACATAGTTCCTTCTAGAGCTACTTTCTGTTGTTCTGACAGTATTATTTCTCATATACCAACTCAGAAAACTTTTCCTATATGACGGTCCTAGGTGATTTTACCTTTTCATTTGAACACAAGCCCAGGGACCATAAAGCAAAGTGACTCCCCACAATTTTTGCCAACTAATATTGCTTAATGAGATTTTTCTGATGAAAAAAACAAAAGGTATAACTTTACTGGGCTTTGGCATTTTCTTGCTAAATATAATGTGAGACTTTCAATAACAGTGTAATTATTAATGGCTAGCTAGAAGCTTTTTATCTGTGATTTTTAGACTTAATCATATCTTTGATTTCTCATAGTTCTAAGAAAAAGATTATATAATTTGAGAACTGCTGGGTTTGGAAAAGACACTTTTCAGAAAACTAAATATTGATGAATACGAAAGAGTTAATTTAAAAATGTCACTTTCAGACAGATGGAAAAGTTTGACTGTAGATGAATATGAAGCTATAATACTTAGTCTCATATTAAGAAAGCAGAAGAATATATTAATTTATTGTTTAAGAGCGTGTGAAAAATCCTGTGAGAACTGGAGGAAGTGCAAAAAAGTGATAGCTCCCTGCAGGAAAAATTATGTTTTTCTACTCTTAGATTTAATGTCTTGGTCCTGCTGCATACAATAATAGAATTGTAGAATCATAGAACCTTTGGGTTGGAAGGGACCTTTAAAGGTCATCTATTGCAACCCTCCTGCAGTGAGCAGGGACATCTTCAACTACATCAGGTTGCTCAGAGCCCCATCCAACCTGACCTGGAATGTTGCCAGGGATGGGGCATCTACCACCTCTCTGGGCAACCTGTGCCAGTGTTTCACCACCCTCATTGGGAAACATTTCTTCCTTAGATCTAATCTGAATCCGGCCTCTTTTAGTTTAAAACCATCACCCCTTGTCCTATCACAACAGGCCCTGCTAAAAAGTCTGTCCCCGAATTTATTATAGACTCCCTTTAAGTACTGTCAGGCTGCAATAAGGTCTCCCTGGAGCCTTCTCTTCTCCACGCTGAACAATCCCAACTGTCTCAGACTTTCTTCACAGGAGAGGTGTTCCATCCCTCTGATCATTTCTGTGGCCCTCCTCTGGACCCACTCCAACAGGTCCGTGTCTTTGCTGTGCTGAGGGCTCCAGAGCTGGATGCAGGACTCCAGATGGGGTCTCACCAGAGAGGAGTAGAGGGCTAGAATCACCTCCCTCGACCTACTGACCACATTTCTTTGGATGCAGCCAAGGATATGGTTGGCTTTCTGGGCTACGGGCACACACTGCTGGCTCATATCTAGTTTTTCATCCATCAGTACCCCCAGGTCCATATTGGCAAGGCTACTCCCAGTCTCTTCATCCCCCTGCCTGTATTGATACTGGGGAGGTGCCCAGACACAGGTGCAGGACCCTGCACTTGGTCTTGTTGAACCTCATGAGGTCCACATGGGCCTATTTCTTGAGTTTGTCCAGGTCCCTCTGGATGGCATCCTGTCCCTCAGATGTATCCACTGCAGCACTCAGCTTGGTGTCATCTGCAAACTTGCTGAGGGTGCACTCAATCCCACTATGTCATTGACAAAGATACTAAACAGTACAGACCCCTGAGGGACACCACTCATCAGCAATCTCCATCTGGATATTAAGACCTTGACCGTTACCCTCTGGATGTGACCATCCAACCAATTCCTCATTCACCCAACAGTCCACCCACCACATCCATGTATCTCCAATCTAGAGAGAAGGATGTTTTAGGGGACTATGTCAAAGTCCTTACAGAAGTCCAGATAGACAACATTGGTAGCTCTTCCCTTGCCCACTGATGTGGTCACTCCATCCTAGAAGGCCAGTAGGTTGATCAGGCAGGACTTGCCCTTGGTGAAGCCATGCTGGCTGTCTTGAATCACCTCCCTGTCCTCCATGTGCCTTAGCATAGCTTCTAGGAGGATCTCTTCTATCATCTTCCCAGGCACAGAGGTGAGGCTGACGAGTCGATAGTTCCCAGAGTCCTCCTTGCTACCCTTTTTTAAAATGGGTGCAGTGTTTCCCTTTTTCCAGTCTCCAGGGACATCACCTGACTGCCATGACTTTTCAAATATCGTGGAAAGTGGCTTGGCAACTGCATCAGCCAATTCCCTCAGGACTCTGGGATGCATCTCGTCAGGTCCCATAGACTTTTGTATGTTCAGGTTCCTCAGGTGGTCTCGAACCTGATCTTTGTTTGATCATTTTAGGATAATGTTTGAAAGGTCTAAGTTTCAGTTTCACTGAGGAAATCTAGCTTTCATTTCAGGCAGCCAGTTCATACCTTGCAAAATATGCACAATATTTTAATGTTGGAAAAACGACAAGATTCACCTCACCAATATTTAGTTACCCAAGCCAGCAGTGTCCCACCCACCTGAGGCTTGGGGTGACCACACGTTGCAGACTGGTCTAGACATTGACAGAAAAAATGTTAGTCCTCAGAATGTGTTTGGGATGGTGTGTTTGTCCCTTACTTGGAAAATAAATGTGTTGGTGGAAGGGGAAGAAGTGGAATGGATGGCACAGAAAAGGGAGAGCAAGGAACTGGGTGCATGACGTAGTTTGGGATTTCATTAGCAGGTCACCAGTCAGTGCAGTGGGGAACTGGGACAATCCCTGCTTTCCCTCTACATTTCTATGCTTCTCAAACTCACAGTCCTCCACCTTGAGCTGGAAAAGAAGCAGGTTGCAAATGTCACGGCATGCCCTAGGGGGTGAATACATAATTTACAGGGATGTGTGTGCTTCTGCAGGTGCACATGGTGTGCTGAAATATCCATAGTGATGGTTCACTTCAAAATCTTCCCCTGCTGGCAGGCCTCTGGGGAGTGGTGCTGGACACACTTTTGAGTAAGCCCTCAGTAATCCCACTGTGTTTGCTGCTGAAGGAGCTACTGGAGTTCAGTTCTTAAACAGGACACCTCTGTGCAGTGTCTAAATCGAGGTGGGAAGACTCCAGGCATATCTCATTCATTTGACTCCAGCACTGCTGAGTGACAGATATAGAATCATAGAATCATTAAGGTTGGA
>NW_010532454.1:0-825 GCF_000687285.1 Phaethon lepturus | reverse complement strand
TGTCATCCGCAAACTTGCTGAGGGAGCACTCAACCCCAGCATCCAAATCATTAAGGAAGATACTGAACAGGATTGGACCCAGTATTGACCCCTGTGGTACACTGCTAGTTACTGACCTCAACATCATACAACTGATCACCACACTGTGGGCCCAGCTGTTAGGTAGTTTTCAGTCCAGCTCACTGTCTGCTCATCTAAGCTCATACATCAACAGTTTGCCGACGTGGTTCTAATGGCAATGTCAAAGCCCTTTTTTTTACTAACGCCCGCGGAGCCAACATCCACAGCCTTGCCCTCATCCACTAGGCAGGTCACCTGGTCATAGAAGGAGATCAGGTTAGTCAAGCAGGATCTGCCCTTCATGAAGCCATGCTGGCTGGGCCTGATCCCTTCATTGTCCTGAATGTTCCCTGTGAGCGCCCTCCAGAGGAACATCTTCAGAATCTTCCCAGGTACCAAGGTCAGGCTGACAGGCTTGTAGTTCCCCAGAATACCCTTCCAGCCCTTCTTGTAGATGGATGTCACATTGGGACAGTCATCTGGGACCTCCCCTGTTAACCAGGACTGCTGATAAATGAGGGACAGTGGCTTGGAAAGCTCTTCCACCAGCTCCCTCAGTACTTTTGGGTGGAAACCATCAGGCCTCATAGACTTGTGGGTGTCCAGGTGTCATAGCAGATCCTTAGCTGCTTCCTCCTGGATTATGGGAAGTTTATTCTGCTCTCCATCCCTGTCTTCCAGCTCAGGGAGATGAATCCCCTGAGGATAACTGGTCTGGCTAGTAAAGACTGAGTCAAAGAAGACATTAAGCACCTCAGCCTTGTC
>NW_010532453.1:73095-89070 GCF_000687285.1 Phaethon lepturus | reverse complement strand
CTTGGCCTTATTAAACCTCATACAGTTATGACCTTAGTTTAAGACCTATCTTTATAAGAGGCTTCTGTGTTAAATTTTTATTTAGGACTTTGAACTATTTTTTCTTAAATTTTACTACTACAAATAAAGGTTATTTCTAAGTAGGAAAAATGTTATTGGAACCAAAAATCACCAAATAGAAATATTGAAGTAATGGTAGATAAAATTCACATCTATGTGTAAATTTAACCAAGAAACTAATATTCTAGCCGTATTTACAAATGAGCCCTTCTTCAGCAAAATGCATATTAGAATCCGTATTTTATGAAATACCTCTTGTGTTAAATTGCAATGACTGGTAGAAGGCAAGAGGAAGGTCACTGTAGCTGATAAACATAGTTATGCAAATGTGTTATTGTGAGAAGGCACTGAACAGGGTTAAAAATTGTGCTAAGCAGAAGGTCAATCAGAATTTTCGTGGGTCTTTCTGGCCTTGAATTCTATAAAAGTGAGGAGGTGAGCAAAGAAGACAATGAAGATGAAAGTACATTTTTTTATTTTTTAATTTTGGTCTATTTGAAGAATAAAACAATTTTGGTCTAGTAGGAAAAAGATGTCACCAACAGTTATATTTTAACCAGAAAAACACCCTTTATTTTATTAAAATATTTATGAATTCACCATATTTTTTACTTTCTCTATACCCATCAAACACAGAGACATCTAGTAGCCTCTCTCAGATTCTTCAGCTCTAGATTCCTCAGAAGCTCCCTGATCCAGGATCTCAGTGACTAGACTGATTGTAGTGCTCATTATAAGCATTATGCATATACTTAAGGTGCTTGTTCTTTAGTTCGTGAACAAATTTTGTTTCAAAGACAACAGAGAGAAGAAGAAGCCGTAGATGGCAGTTAGCAGGGACCTCACCAGAGATTCTGTGTACTTGTAACTGTTTTGCTCCTGGGCAGTAGACAATTTATCATGTTGAGGGGGACCAGATAGAATAAATAATAGCCATAGTGGATATGTATATTGGGATTTACTTAAGAACCAGCAAGATTAGAGCTTTCACTCCACTCATTTATGGCACATGCTTGTTCAGTTGTCCCCAGTGTTACACTTTCTAGGTTTCAGCTTCCCCTCACCACAGCACGGATCCTGCTGGTCTGGGAAGATAAGGCAAAAACTCGTGTCTCTGCACTGTGCTGCTACTGGCAGTTATCAGTCTTGGAGATCACCAGGCAAAGTCCCTGGGCATTCCCAGGCCTTCCACTTCATGCATCTGTCTGGCTTCTGGGTTCTTCACCTGCTTCTCAGATTTTTCCTCCAGCAGGGATTTTCACCTTATTCTTTCCAGATCACCTCCTGTTCCCTGAAGCCACTTCTTCTTTCTAATAACTTTTTTTTAATTTTGCCTCCTTTACTTTCCGGAACCTCCAATCTTGAGTTTTCCCAATCTAAAGAGTTTATATGCAGAAATACACTGTCTGCTTAGTGTCCTAGCTGGTGGTTCTGTCTCATGCCTCTTTATTAAATGGAGGATTCAGGAAGGGCCACTTTTGTTTAGTTCAAATCATACGAAAATTTACAATTAGCCTGTACCAGTTGCAAATAGCAGGTAGCAGGCTTTCTCTTGAGAATTCATAGGTTCAGTTTTGGACACTCATCCTCTACCTCCCCCACAACACACAAACACAAAATTACCTGTTGCCTTTCAGCGTTCACAGGCTAAACTTTTTTTTCTTTTATAAGAAAGAATTTGTACCAGGTTGTATTGTGGGTATTTTACTACAATATGCCACAGTCTGAATAAGTATCAGGAGCTTGTTTCTGCCACTGGGACAAGTAAGACCCCACAGATGGAACAGGTGAAGAAGGGTGATTTTGCTCTCAAGCCTCTGTGGGTCGTGGACCACCATGTTTGAGTAAATGGCAATATACTGAGTTTTCCTCATTTTTACACCTTTTTTAACACTTCATTGCACTGTACAATTTTTTAGCGGAGGTTCCTTTCACAGTACCCACAGAGGGTCAGCAGAGTGAGGCAAAGGTTGATATTCCTCCTGACACACACCTGTGCAGTGCCTGCTGTGAGATTTACAGTTTCAGGAAGCATGTGCACTAATCCTTCACCCTGGCAGAATTTCATCTGTACTGTGTGTTACAGATGAGAGAAGAAAACCAGTGTTCCAAATTTTCCTTCCAGGCTGATACAGCAAAAGAACGAGGAGCATGAAGGACATATGGAAAGGTATTTTGCCAGCTTGGTGAGAGATGCAAGAAAACGTTATCACTAAGTGCTGCATTGAACACAAGAGGCATTACAAACACAAAACAGAACTGACGTATGCAGTGAAATGAAGGACCCCTTTTCACTTTGGGAGGGAGCATAAATGGCCTAGAATATGTTCATCCCACACAGAGGATTTTTTGAGTACAAGTAAACAATGAGAACGGTTTTGCCCAATTCTTCAATTTCTCTTATAGTCTCTCTAAGTGTCTTTCTCCGAGATATTTTATAGAATAAATGATGCTGATACATAAAACTGGAGAAATATCTCTGAAACTACATAATGAAGGCATGCCACTGCCGTTTACGTTGTATAAAAGGCACAGCATGCAGCAATACTTTATTTTGTCTATAGGTGGCAGCAGAAGACTATGTCTCATGAACAAACACTGACTGGAACAGTGTTTAAATAAAGTTATTTGCACACTAAAGATGAATATTCTCTTAATAATACATGAACATTATTTAACAGGAACTATAGAGTCAATAGAATGTGAACAATAACTGCCCCTCTCCAAAAAAAGCCACTGCAGCCAGAAGTAGTCCTTTTCTTCAATGAAGTGAAAAGCTCGTTCAATTTGCTCAGTGTGGGAGTCTTTGTCATTTTAACTGGATGGCACAATAGATATTGATAAAAATAAAAGTCTTTTAACATAATAGCAATGCAAGACAATACCAAAAAAGTGTCTTGTCTGTCAGCAATGGCCATTAAAAATGTATTAAAACATGCATTCAGCTCTTTTATTTCCTGAAAATAAAAAAGGTTCCTAAGTGCTTACATTCAAAAACCGTCTTATAAGGAAAGAAAGAAAGAGAGACAGGGAGCTCAGGAAGGAGGCCACCAGATCTAGGCATGGGAGACAAAAGCAAAGTAAAGGAAAAGGGCCCATGAGGAAAAAAAAAAAGCAGCCTCAACGACGAGGTTAAGCCAGAGAGAAACATAATAACTCTAAACAATGCAATAGTATTATTCATATATGCTTGAGCAAAATATAATTTAAAACTTCTCTCTGCCTATAAAAATCCCCTTTTTTTCCTGCGCTACAAATATTTGTTATTTTCTAAAATTAAGAGGTGGTGTTCACTAGGAGGAATTAACAGTATTTCAAGTAAAAGATGCAGTTGTGCAAAACTGTGAGCCTTTTAGCTGCATAGTAGTAAACAAAGGGGAAAAAAAAATCCTCCATGAAAGCATTGCCTTGCTTTCACTTACTGACCCTGCTAAACTGTTTTGTATATAAGTGAAGTATACATGGCGGATTGTCTAGTAAACAAAGCTTGCACTGTGGGAGAACGGTGGGGAGAGAAGATGAAAGGATCCAGTACAATCCATGGCAAAATTTTCTGATGAAACAGCTAGTGAGGAAGGAACTGTTGTTTTACAGTGCCTCACAAGGTTCAAAGCATACATATTAAAACAACTTGCAGATGTAGGTTGTGCAAAATATTAGGGTCAGTACTTGCTAAACTCAGTTTGCTCAGCTATTTCTTCTCTTTCAAAAATTCCTAAGTCCTGTAAATCCTCAGAGCCCACTGTCTAATTATACTGGGCATCTTGTATACCTTCTCATTAAAAACTAACCTCCTATTTTAATGACTTGGTTGAAATCCTTTGAAGATCAGACTGTTAGTGACTGAATGTTGTACTCTGAATACCCCTTCATGCTGCCCTCCACCCTTTCTGAGCTTTGGTGATTTCTTTTCTTATTTTCCTTTAAACCAATTTTAGATGCCTTACCTGGGTCCAAGTGAAAAATACTGAGATGCTTCATTTGAAGGCCATTTCTGCACCCTGACAGAATGGGTCGGTCTGAGTTAAGTGTTTATGTTGCTTTTAGGTAATGGGAAAGAGTCTTTTATCTATTTAGCTGAGGCAGTTGCTGAACAGATGTATCTCTGACACAGTGCAGTATTTACAGTACCATATCTTTAACAAATTGCTTTATATTCATTCCTGGGATAATTCCAACTGACTTCATTCAAATTACACAAATGATTAGTTTGTGCTCTGGGTTTCAGATAATAAACCCTCTCCCAGTTTTGTATTTAGAGGGTGTATTTTCTTTATCATCTGTTTCTGGCTAGGATCACTATGGTTTAGACCATCATTTTAATTTACCATTTGAATCTTTGTCTTCTGTCACACATCCAAAAATCTTGGACAGTCTCAGCCTTAATAAGAGGTTTAGAAATCAGGAAATAGATATATTCTTTCTTTAATTTGCTTCTTTCAATACTTTACTTTTTCACATCTTTTACAAGTACTTTTAATGCCCTTCTGTATATTTTCCACATGCATTTTAGTCATAACTGTTACTCACTTCAAATACAACTGTTCTTTTTTTGTGCTTCGTGGGTTTTTTTAAAGTGAAGTGAATGAAGAATGCATTCCTCATTCCACTTGGACACCTCCGGGGTCTCTCTCAAACAAGGAAGTAGAATTCTAGCATTGAAATAAAGAATAAAATGCAGTTTCTGTTGGAGATAAACTTATAATTCTTTTTCTGCATTATCATAAAAAAGAAAATAAAAATATAGGCTTCACATGGAGTTTCTCTTACAAAACCAAATATATTGACAATAGCGTTTAAATAAGTGAGGAAGTGTAATTAATTTGTGAGTTATTTCATTTCCAAAATGTATACAGGTAATAATTTCTGTGTTATTTAGTAGATCTTATGTACCTTACTGTACCAAAATTCAGAGAGGGTCATACTATGATATTTTGAATTGCAATAAATGGTATTTACTCCATAAGTTTTCTCATTTATTCCAGTCAAAATGACATGTTTTATATCTGAAGAAAAACATACATGAATCTTCCCTATTTCCACATTGAAAAGATGAAAATATAACTTGCTAAGAAAAACCCTAAGTTTAAAATTCATTACAAATTATCCTGGAAATTATATTTTGTTTATTTTGACAGGTGCAGAGAAAAATTCATAAAATATTTCATCTCCATATTGAACATAATGGGAAATAGGGACATTATTTTGATACATGGCTTTACTAACACGTTTCAAGATGAAATATTGCCTATCATAGAAAATATACCTATTCACAAGCAAAAAATAATAATAATACAAAAATTGCTAGCTTTAATAAAAGCCAGGACTTACTGATTAAATAACATTTTATATTCAAGAGATTCTCTAACATAAAGGCCTTTATTGAAAAGGTCTGATGGGCTGAGATAAAAGTTTTATTTATTTTATAGGTGCTTTTCTTAAGTACAATTCCCTCACGGCTAGAATAAACGTGGAGTTAGGAAAGCTCTTATTGAAACAACTCTGCATCAAAACACAAATAACTTTCTATTAGCCATGTCACTAGGTTAAAGAATAGGTAGGTGGAATCCAAGCAATTATCAGGGAAACATTGGAGCATTCTTCAAAACAACCCTGACCTTAATAACTTGTTTAAAGATCTTCTCCTGATGGCTTATGGAAGAAGCCCAACTTAAAAGACAAAAGTGTACTCTTAAAGTGCATTGTTCATCACTGTAGACCCTCAGTGGCACAGCTACATGATGGCAATTACTTTTGTGATGACTGTGATCATGTAATTCAACCCCCAAATATAAGTGTTTTATTTTATCACCCTATTAGAGAAAAAAAAAAAATCCTCTCCTGTTTAATGAATAACAACATACACTACAAAGAATCTTTTAGTAGTGTGTCCAACCAAATGTCCTTGCACTCCAGTTAGTGTGTGGAACAGACCACAAAAATTATGACGGAACAAATGTGTAAAGAATCGGCTTTTCATTAGCAGAAATGATGAATCCTCTCAGCAAGCTGAATACACTGACACTGGGAGAGATTCTAATCTGAGGTACTCAGCATACAAAGCTTCTTAGTTCAACAGCAAATGTGTTTATGAGCTTCTGAATCCATCTATTCAACACCTCTCAGGTGCAAGGACTCATCCTTCTAAAACGATGAAGTTTGTAAAGGAAAAAAGAGGATACTCATTCACAGTTTCTTTCCACTTTCCACAGGACAGGCTGAAGCAAAACCACCACCACCAAAAGTTACATTTATGTATTTAATTTATAAATAAAACATCTCCACAGATAGAGATTTCACAACCTCTCTGGACAACCTGTACAGCGTTTAATCACCCACAGAGTAAAAAAAATATTTTGATATATTCAGGTAGAATTTTGTGTGCTTCAATATGTGCCTCTTGTCCTGTCATTGGACACTACTGAGACAATCCTGCTTCTCCCTTCATTCCACCCCATCAGGCTTATATATTGAAAAGATCCCCCTGAGCCTTCTCTTTTTCAGGCTGAAGAGTCCCAGCTGTCCCAGCTTTCGTCATGAGAGAGATGCTCCAGTCCCATCATAATCTTCATGCCCCTTTACTGGACTCTCTCCAGTATGTCAATGTCTCTCTTGTACTGAGGAGCCCACAGCTAGACACAGTACTCCAGGTGTGGCCTCACCAGTGTAGAGTAGAAGGGAAGGATCACCTTTTGACATTCTGGCAATATTCTTGTTAATGAATCCCAATACACTCTTGGTCTTTTTCACTGTGAGGTTGCATTCCTGGCTCATGATCAGCTTCTTGTCTACAAGGACCCTGATGTCCTTCTCTGTAGAGCTGCTTATCAGGTGGTTGGCCCCCAGCACTTATTTGTGCATGTGATTGTTCCTCGCTAGGAGGATGACTTTGCATTTCCCTTCACTGTACTGTATGAGATTTCTGTCAGCCCAATTCTCCAACCTGTTAAGGTCCCTCTGAATGGCAGCACAACCACCTGGTCTTCAGCCACTCCTGGTTTTGTATTATCTGCAAACTTGCTATGGGTGCACTCTATCCCAATGTCCAGGTCACTGATGAAGTTGTTGAACAGTATTCACCCTGGTATTGCCACCTGCATACGCCACTAGTGACTGGTCTCCAGCTGGACTTCATGTCACTGTTCTTATCTCTCTGCATCTGATTGTTTATCTAATTTCCAATCCACTTCACTGTCCACTTTTCTAACCTGTATTTCCTCAGTCTATTTATGAATATGTTGCAGGAGACAGTGTCAAAGGCTTTACTAAATTTGAGGTAAATAACACCGATTGCTTTCGCTTCATCCACCATGCTAGTCACTTCATTATAGAAGGCTGATTATTTGAACATGGCTACCCTTTCATAAATCCATGCTGACTACTCCCTTCTTGACCTTCATGTATTTAGATGTTTTCTAGGAGGATTTTCTCCACCCTTTTCCCAGGGACAACGGTGAGATTGACCCTCTTGGAGTTGTCTTGAGCTTTCTTTTTGCCCTTCTTGAAGGGTAATGTTCTCTCTCTTCCAGTCTTCAGGAATCTCTCCTGGTCTCTATGACTGTTCAAAGGGAATTGAGAGGGGCCTCACAATGACATCAGTCTGTTCCCTTAGGACTCATGGGTGCAACCCATCAGGGCTGATGGATTTGTGTGTGTCTAGTTTGCTCAAGTGCTCCCTAACTAGTTGGGAAGGGTAAGTCTACCCACAGAGGGTAAGGGCCTTCTTGCAAATGTCTGTCTGGTCCGAGGGACCTGGACATATACAGGTACTTGTTTTGTTTGGTTTGGTTATTTTGTTTCTTTTTCCTGGCCCATGTGTGTTGGTGTGCCTTTCTGCACATCCCACTGCCTTGCTGTGCCTCTCACATGTGCAGCCCACATGCTTTCACATTCCTTTCTGCATGGCCAAGATGTCTCAATGTGCCACACTCAGTCCTGTTGCTTATTTATTTCTGAAACTTTCTAATCTTTCTAATAATCCTTTTTAAAAATTTAAAAGAAGAAATCTCTAGAGTTTTCTGGTACTGTTTTCATGACTACCATATACAAATGTAAAAACTTCTGGCATCCTGTTTCTGTTTAAGGTTATGTTTGTTCCCTTGGCTACAGCTTTGTTAATGCGGATCTCTGCTGTGATGTTGAAATCCTCCTCAGTCTCAGTGAATTTCAGAGTTTAATGTTGAATGTGACCACATTCTTTGCTCCTGGGTTTATGACCTGTTAAACCACACTAAAATACCTATGATTTATATGAGCTTCCTTGTCAAACAATCCAAGTCCTGTCTACACAGCTGGCCAGCTCTCTTTATTGTTTATTATTTATTTATTTTTAACCACCATGAAATTTTTACCAGTAATCATTGTATTTTTTCCTTCATCTTTCAGGACAAAGAGGAGACACTCAGCACATATTGCACTAAGAACAGATCATTATGTCACTCCAGAAGAAACATCATTTGACAATGATTTCCCATTTACTAAGCTCTTTCTGTGATTGCATGTAAAAAGACAGTGAATTTCTACCATGCTTTTCCTTTAACAGCTTGACACACGGAATTCAGTCACGTGACTTAAAGTATTGAAGCAATAGTTACTTTACCAATTAAAACTCTTTCATAAAAAATTATATGGTTTCTCCAGAGCCACCTCTTCTCCAGGATGAACAACCCCAACTCTCTCAGCCTGTCCTCATAGGAAGGGTGTTCTATCCCTCAGACCATTTTGGTGACCCTCCTCTGGACCCACTCCAACAGGTCCATGTCTTTCCTGTTCTGAGGGCTCCAGAGCTGGACACAGGACTCCAGGTGGGGTCTCAGCAGAGCAGAGTAGACGGGCAGAATCATCTCCCTTGGTCTGCTGGCCACACTTCTTTGCATGCAGCCCAGGATACTGCTGGCCTTCTGGGCTGCGAGTGCAGATTGCCAGCTCGTGTCCAGCTGTTCATCCACCAGTAGCCCCAAGTCCTTCTCAGCAGGGCTGCTCTCAATCCCTTCATCCCCCAGCCTGGATTGGTACTGGGGGTTGCTCTGATCCAGGTGCAAGATCCTGCACTTGGCCTTCTTGAATGAGGTTCACATGGGCCCATTCTTTGAGCTTGTCCAGCTTCCTCTGGATAGCATCCTGTCCCTCAGGCATGTCAACTGCATCACTCAGCTTAGTGTCATCTGCAAACTTGCTGAGGGTGCACTTAATCCCACTATGTCATTGATGAAGATATTAAAGTGTACTGGTCCCACTACAGACCTCTGAGGGATACTACTCATCACTGATCTCCACCTGGACATTGAGCTGCTGACCACTGGCCTCTGGATATGACCATCCAACCAATTACTTACCCACCCAACAGTCCACCCATCAAATCCATCCCTCTCTAATTTAGAGAGATGGATGTTGTGGGGGACCATGTCCAAGTCCTTACAGAAGTCCAGATAGCATCAGTAGCTCTTCTCTTATTCACTGATGTGGTCACTCTGTCAGAGAAGGTCACTAGGTTGGTCAGGCAGGACTTGCCCTTGGTGAAGCCATGCTGGCTGTCCCTAATCACCTCCCTGCCCTCCATCTGCCTTAGCATAGCTTCCAGGAGGATCTGTTCCATGATCTTCCCAGGCACAGGGTTGAGGCTGACAGGTCAGTACTTCCCAGGGTCCTCCTTGCTACCCTTTTTTTAAGATGGGTGTAATGTTTCCCTGTTTCCAGACTCCAGGGACTTCACCTAACTGCCAGGACTTTTCAAATGTCATGCAGAGTGTCTTGGCAACTACATCAGCCAATTCCGTCAGGATTCTGAGATGCATCTGGTCTGGTCCCATAGACTTGTGCATGTTCAGGTTCTTCAGGTGGTCTCAAACCTGATCTTCTCTTATAGTGGGAAGGACTTTGCTCCTCCAGTCCCTGTCTTGCAGTCCGTCCCCTCGAGAGGTGTGGGAAGAGATATTGCCAGTGAAGACTGAGGTAAAGAAGTTATTGAGTACCTCAGCCTTCTCCTTGTCTGTTGTTACCTGGCTGCCAATCTTGCTCATCAGCAAGGGTACAATTTTTTGACCTTTTCTGTCTGACATACCTGTAGAAGCCCTTCTTATTATTCTTTGCATTCCTTGCCAAGTTCACCTCCAGCTGTGCCTTGGTTTTCCTGACCCCATCACTACACAATTGGGCAGCATCCCTGTATCCTCATCCCAGGATACCTGTCCCTGCTTCCACTGCCTGTGCATTTCCTTCTTGTCATTTAGTTTGGCCACTCATCCATGCTGGTCTCTTGCCTTTCTTTCCTGATTTATTACACCTGGGGATTGAGAACTCTTCCACTCAGTCAAAAGCGTCCTTAAAGATCTGCCAGCTCTGTTCTGCTCCCTTGTCCCCTGAGGACAGTTTCCCAGGGAGTCCTACTGACTAACTCCCGGAAGAGCTGGAATTTTGCTTTCCGAAAATTCAGGGTCCTGACTTTGTTCTTCACCTGCCCCCCTATCCCTCAGGACTGCAAACTCCACCAGTGCATGGTCACTGCAGCTCAGGCTGTCTCCAATCTTGATGTCACTTGCATAGGTGACCAACAGGTCTAGTATGGCATCCCCTCTGGTAGGGCTGTCTATTACCCGGCATAGGAAGTTATCCTCCATGAACTCCAGGAGTCTCCTGGATTGTCTATAGCTTACTATGCTACTTTTCCAGCAGTTGCTGGGGTGGTTGAATTCGCCCAGCAGGACAAGAGACTGCGAGCGTTATGTGTTCTGCAGCTGGAGTGAGAAGGATTCGTCAATAGACTCCCTTTGATCACACAGCCCATAGTGGATACCAACCACAAGGTTCCCTTTGTTGCCTCAGTCACTGATTCTTACCCATAATTTTTCAACCTGCTCATGTCTATTCCTTCAGAGACAGCTCTTCGTGCTCTATCCATTTCTTGATGTAGAGGGCAATACCTCCTGACTTCCTTCCTCACCTGTCCCTTCTGAACAACCTGTAGCTGTCAGTAGCTGCACTCTAGTCATAGGATTCGTCCCACCAAGTTTCAGTAATGGCAACCAGTTAAGAGCTTTCTAGCAGCACAGTGGTTTCCAGTTTTTCCTGTTTGTTGCCCATGCTGCGTGCATTGGTGTAGAGGCACTTCAGCTGGGCTGTCAGCCATGTCACCCTCTTAGAGGAACGGCCTTTAGTTCCTCTGAGGTCTTTCTCTGGTGCAACAGGCTAAGAGGCCTCTCTAACACCCCAACCCTCTAACCTTGGTGTGTCATCCCACAGCTTGTTTTGTGTGAGCCTGATATTATCCCCCTCTCCCTTTGAGTCTACGGATAGATAGATTCAATCTATCTTGAATATACAGATAGATATTATGCCATAAAATTGAATGGAGCCTGGCCACATTTCAATCTGGCACTCAGTTTTACAGCAACCAAATTCTGTACTGTGTTCTAATAAGAATTCAAATCCTAACAGATATAAGGTTAATAAATATTGTGACTTTGATTGGATCTCTTACAGGAACTCAGGTATAGATCTTATATAGTGATCTTGCTTCTTGAGGTATTTATTTTCTAGAGGAATGAACACTTAATTAAAACAAGAAGACCTCAAAAAAGCCTTTCCCTCTTCTCAGAGTTAGGTTACATAAAATGAAGAAGATTCTGTAGAGATCTATCTTGGTTGTTTGTTTGCTTGCTTTGGAAAAAAAAGGGTAAAATTTAGAAATTGTTTCATACTGCTTTTACCTATGAACAAAGTGATTGTTTAGTTGTCTACATCTATAATACATACCAAACCTGACAAACACAGAGATATATTAGGAGAATTTTTTATGCTGGAATTCCTTTAAGACTGTATTTTCCACTTTTTCAAGGGAACAATCTACTAGTATTACTGAGAACTTTTTTATGTTACAATTTATAGTGAAACTAATTATTTTAGTTCACACATTCATGTATTTTTCATCAAAACAATGTTAAATAAAAAAATAAAAATCAAATTGATTTGACGGAAAACAAAATTTAGTTTGATGGCATTGGATTTTTTTTTTTAATTTTTTACTATTTTTTTCTATCCCTCCACCAACAACAAAAAAAGAGCAAAATACTGAACATGAAAATCTCAACTCACTTATTCTTCTCTAAAACAAAATGAAAGGAATTCTAAAAATATTCTCCTGGTTCCAGCCCATATTTCTACGGAAAAGATGACTAGGGAGTAAACTTGAACACTAAAATTCTTGATTGTAGACCCTGTTGAATTGTCAGCTCTTAATTGCTTCAGCCATCTCTCTGACATAAATCTGCAACAGGGGTGTTATCCTTATCAAATGGAATGTGACCTATCAGTGCCACTGGGCCTCAGGGGCAGGGATTGGTCTCTTTTATTAGCAGTACAGTCATAACCTTTGAATGGAAGCATTTATTTCTTTTCAAACCATTTTACCAAAGTCTGGAAACAACACCAAAAGCTTTACAGGAATGTTTCACTGGATAAAAAAATAAATAAAAATCAAAACTCTGTTAGCATTTTTGAATAACTTGTATTACTCCAGCAGATCACTGTACAGACAGTGTTTCAGCCCAAAAGGTCACTTTGCTACAGTGTCTTCTAACATGCCTATACAGCTTGCCAATGAGACCTCAAAAATACTTTCTTAACAGTCTCCTTTGAGACCAAAGTAGAAGCACTAAAATTACAAGGAATTGCTTTCTCCCTTCACCTCAGAGGCTGCTGGCACCAATGAGCTGGCCCATGTCTATATGGGGCTATGCATGGGTCTATATACCAGTTCTGCTTTAACCTAACCCAGACATGTTCCTGGTCTCCTTGCTGACAGAGCTCACAACCCTCTACAGATCGGTGAAGGTGCAGTGACAACTCTGTGGATATTACTGTCACAGAGGTAGTGCTTGTATGGGAGGGGGACAACCTGCTCATGACTTCCCCTTTTTTATGCAACTGTCAGACCATGCCCAGACTTGGAATAACGTTAGGATAAAGAATGCTAATAATTAAACTGTTACACGTCTCTCTCTCTCTCTCAGTTCTGAGTTTTAAACAAAACTGCATAAACAGTGTGATTCTAGCAATAAAGTGAAATTGGTGTCTCCCTCAATAAATAAATAAAACCATAGTCCCTTCCTCTGGTCAAGGAAACTTGGAAACTCTATCAATGTTTCTTCTAAAAAAACTAGATGGCTTGTTGCTAACTGATATGAGTCAGTCCTGCCCTCAAGGTACAGAGGTGCTGACTCTATGGGATTTCTAATTAAATTTGAAAAAAAGTTAATCATAATTTCTCTCCCTTGTTTCAAGTCACTTTCTGATTAAGTGCATAGGAAAAGTACTAATTTAAACCAAAACATTCACATCTAGCCAATAAATGACCCCTGAAGAATAGTATGAAGAGTATGATCACTTAATTCCAGTACAGACCAAACTATTCTTTGTATCATCAGTATATAAAAAATATTTTAACTATAGGGAGCTACTTTTAAGGAAGGTCTTGCACAAACTTTCTAGAATTATTTTTTATGTTTATTTTGTACAATTCTTGTGAATTTTAATCAATACACAGAAGGTGGGTTTTACCTACAGATCTTAAATGGTGTGATTCAGCTTCCAAAGCATACATATTGAGAATTGTCTGAGATGTCACAAGACATCTGAGGTGTTCTGCATGCAGCTGATATATATGAAGCAATATATGTGAGAATCCCATGTGTTTCTGGTGGGGAACTGCAGGTCAGGTTAGACACCCTCAGATTTCTCACACGTTACTGGAAACCTATGTTTAAGCAATTGATTGCGGTACTGAATTTTAAGAAATATAAATTTCTTCCAAATTTACTTTTGTGGGGCCAGGTTGTTACTCCCAGTTTCTGAGAGCTTCTTATTGTTTATAACTACAATGGAAGACTATTGGTTAAATATCAGCAGTCAGTTAGCAACTAAGAATCAACTGTAAAATGAAAAATCAAGATGTAATATTAGAAACGGAGTCCAACCTTTAGTCAGTATAGCCAAATAACCTGACCAAAGGTAGATGCCAATTTGGAGCAGGTGTTTGGACTACAGCCTTTATAAAGCAGCCCAAAAACATGTGTCTAGTGCCATTGGAAAAAAAGTCTGAAACTTTTGCACCAGACTGAAAATATGCCATAAGAGCTGTGTGAACAGCATGGGACTACACAGGATACTTTCTAGTGATTTCAAATGGCAATTCATGCTGAAGTGCGAGCAACCGTATCAAGCCTCGTCTGTGCAGAAAACAAAAAGAAGCCTCTTCAAGAAGATATTTTTCTCCTCTAACTCAAACATATTTTATGAGAAGACGAACTGTTCTTAGGAGGACCCACAGTCAGACCTTTGTAAGAGTACCTGGCTTTGAGTAATTGTTGACACACTGTACCTGGAGTACTCTGAACTAAGAAAATTACCTTGAGATCTGTGAAGCAGTTACCTCATAAAGAGAATAATGGGAAGTCATTTAGAAAACACTTCACTCTATACAAAAACAATGGGTGCCAGCTAAAGAGAACATAAAAAACACTTTTATTTTTTTAAATCTTTCATTATGAAACTATTGATTATTTTAATAGTTTTTTGTTAAATGAGACAAAGGAAGCTAATCAAAACTGTATTCCTAAAATAAAAGAAGAGGGGAGAAGTTCTTTACAAGGAAAAATGTAACAAGTGATATAGTTTTAATTAGAGAGTAAAGAAAACATAGAAACATTGAAGGAGTATATCATTTTCAAGGCCAAAAGATGCTGAAATTTTGAGACATTAATTGAGAAAAAATTATAGGGATCTGAAATAAAGATAAGGACAGAAACTGCAGATCAGATTAATTCTTTAAGATTGTTACCAAATATACCTGGATAGTCAGTTCAGAATTAATTTGAAGTTGACATTAGATGCAGCATTAGAAAGCCAGATAATCATGCTGAAAATATTCGATAAAATTCATTAGTCTATGCAGTATTTGTGATAACTCTCAAAAATACACTGGTTACCAGTTTCCTTATAGTCATGTGAATTTTACAAAATTCTGTGAAAAGGAGATATTCTTCTGGAGATTGAAACAAACAACTATTACAGTGACTGAAATATGGCATTGTTAAGGCACTTTTCTAAATTTTTCATTTGCATTTTTGATGACACAAAATTTTATTTTAAATTTTAAATGCCTTTTAAAAAGAAATACAATAAACCTTAAAGGATTAAAAATTCAAGAATGAAATAGGTAAGAATTGATCCAAAGTAATTCTTCCAGCTGTTGTTTTGTAAAAATGATAATCAAAACCATTCATGTTTGATTTGAGCTGAACTAGTATCTTTCCTCTTTTGAATTCCCATTAAAAGAATAAATTAAATGTCTGGGTAAATAACCAAATGACAAGTCTACAATTTGTAACTGTGTGAAAGAAAGAAATCTATTACTGGATGAAAAAATTGTTTTAGCTTTACTCCCAGAAAAAAAGTGTAGTAGCTGAAGACGTTGGGAACAAAATACTTAGGAAAACTTTGAAGCACCAGAACACAAAAGACAGCTGAAAGTAATCAGTTTGTCCCATGATTCCCACTTCTTTCAGAATGATTTTTTTTGTCTAAAGTATATGCTGGATGAGCAAGGTATTGAGAAGAAGACCTACTGTACAGTATAAACTAGTGGAATGCTTTCATATGAGTACTTCTGAGTAGTGTTCAGTTATCTAAATAACATCTAGCACCACATTACATCTGAGGAGGAACAGAGAGAAAGTAAAACAGGATTATCTAGGTTACCGGTAGTAGTCTTTCTCGTAAAGTGAGAAATAAGGGCTTTATTTGCTACTCAGCCTGTGGGATTTTGAACTAACAGTTCTAACAACACAAGAGAGTGTCCTACTTACCCTCACACAGTGCAGGAATTATGGAGGTGGAGATGTAAAGCATGGTGACCACTTC
>NW_010532453.1:67747-73064 GCF_000687285.1 Phaethon lepturus | reverse complement strand
AGGGAAAAATGAAAGTCTCATAGAAGTTAGGGCATGATTCTTATTTTAGTAGTTAAGGCACACACCTCAGATAAGTATACAAGGATTTTGTTATTTTCTTCTGGAGTGTTTATACATTTTATAAAAAATAATTTTGTTGGTAAAACAGAAATACTCCTTCAAATTCAAAATCATTCAATGGAGACCACAAAGTTTGGAAAAGTCTCTTTTGCAAAGTGTAAAAGTAATCCTTTGCCAGATAGGAAAACATACTCTGGATAAGGAAAGTGCCTTGTGTGACACTTAGACTAATTTAAAGGATTGACTAGATCTTTTGCATTTGCTATATGGCAGCAATTCATTATTAAATAACATGGACTATTTTTCATATTCAGTGTGGAACCATAAGATATATATGGATTGAAAGACCTTTCTATGGAACCACATTCCCTTCTTGTTACCTATTGAACTAATTCTCTTTCTGAGCCTTTCTTCTAAGGACAGTTCCCACAAGTCCTTCAAACATGCAGAATTCCATTAGAGGTCCTTATACTGTATCTAAAGCCTGGCAAAGTCAATGGGTATATTCTTCTTACTGATTCTTACTGATTCTTACTGATTTCAGTGGCTTTGTTTATAGTCAAAGGACATGCAAGTTGAAGTCCATCATTCATCGCTATCTGTCAATACAGGGATATTTCTTTGAATATGTAGAAAGATTCATATATTTTAAGGTCAGTGGTCTGTAATAAATTAGCCTCATCTTTTTCAGGTATTACAAGTTACTGAATTTCATCAAGTCAAATCACATGTGCATCCAGCACAGAACATTCTTCATTTTCTTTATATAATAAGGTGTAAGGCTAGAAAATGTATTTGTTCTTTTTTATTTCCTTTTCATTCTGTTGAACCAGATTTTGTCTAATGCTTATTTGAGTCCTAAACTGTGGAATTTAGTCACTGTAGACAAGCCCTGTCTCTTACACTCTCAGCCTCTTTATCTTAGTAACAGGGCAATAAGACCTGCATACCATCCCCTTTTTAGCTCAGCCTTGCCTCCTTGTTCAGCTGATTAAACACTAGTAGGTCTGAAAATTTGTTAGAGGATGTAGTTCACAATAGAGTTAGAAAGTAGTTAAGATCTTCTTCCACCTACCGTCTTGACAAATACACAGTGAACATGCTTCCCATATCCTTTTGTGAAAACCCGTGTTGTGGACTTGCATGCTCAGGAGAGCATTTTTGTTCATCTCAAAAGGAGTACAGGTATTTAAAAAAAAATTCAGTAATTATGTTTAGAAGGTTATATGTATCTCTAAGAGTGTAGATTCATGTGTGTGTGCCTTTTGCAGGATCAGAACCCATGAATGAGTTATTAGAACTGAAGTATATCTTTATAATATTTTACCAAAATATTGCAAATTTAAGAGAACTCCATCTTTCTTGAAAGATAAACTCTAAGTAAAGGGTACACATAGAAACTAATCAGATTTGTCAGCTAACAAATTCTACTTTAAATAAATGTGATTAAATAAAACACAGATTGATACAGAACCAGTAGGACTCAGATAGCAAACCACTCCACTGAAATAAATAGGCTTCAATAACTATGCTGATAGCTGCATTAGTTATCGACAACTATTCATTTTGCTTTTGCAGTTGCAATTGTTTGCAACAGGAGTCATTGTAATGTGGGGAGGCCAGCCATCAAGTCCTATTCATTGCAAAAAAGATTTGGTTAGCTATCAAATCCCATCTCATCTCATTCATTTTAGCTTATACTGTTAATGGCATTATTCTCATTGTCTTATAAGCACATAAAACTACTGCCATTCTCCAACACAGGTTTTGTGATGCGTTCATTTAAACTGATTTTAAGAATACATTGAAAGGTAAATCTGAGCCTACAGATTAACTTGGGTCTCAACTTAACATGGACTGTTTCACATAATTTTCAGTTTCCTGGTTGGAAAACGGGTGTTTAGTTTGAGGAATAATCCAAATTTAGCTAACCCACTTAGGTTTGGTATTTGTATTTTAATTGTTCATGCTAAACAAAGGTAAGTACACAAAAAAAACCTCTAAACTTTTCACTTGAATGGTAAAAAAAAAAAAGTAATTAAAAATTGTCTGGAAAGCTCTAGAATCTGAAGCCTGTGAAGCTTCATGCAGTGATTCTACAATATTAATTTGCTTACTCTTATTTTCTGTTATTCTGCTTCCTGTCTCTCTCTTAAGACTGCACTTAACATTACTAAATAAAATATGTCAGAGATGGTTCTTTAGCTCTGAAACCAGGACAAATGACATGGCTCAGGGTTTAATTTTTTTCCCTGCAAAACAGGGTATCTATACCAAAGTTGCCTACTGTGAGTGGTCACTAGCACATGTGTTCTGAGATGCATCTGAGCAATGACTGGGAGAGTGCTAGCTGCCATGGCTTGAAACTGTGCTTGTGAATGTGTTAACAAGTAAGCAGCCTGGACAGTCATGCACCTGTACCCATGCTCTGGCCTTGTTTTATTTAGTGTATATGTAACCCTAATGTCTTTTGCTTAAATATTTTTATCATGATTCAGTTGATCTCATATATCAAAATCTACCTACCATCAAGGTAAAGATACGTCACTTTTGCATTGCTGACAGTAAAGTGTTCTCCTGTCCACAGGAAAATAATGACATCTACTGTTTAAACCACTATGAGGAGCACACTTATTTGGCTTTCTTCCTATTTTGGACAAAATATACAATATCCTCTGTCTACAGCTATTCTGAAAACTCACAGAAGGAGATGAGCCCGAGTTCATCAGTTTGCATCCCTGTATTGCCATTTTTTCTGCATAACACTTCCTGAGACAATGAATAAAAATGACTGCAAAGTAGTCATGTCCATATCCACAAGACAGCAGGCTTGATTTCTATAAACTGTTAGGATCCTGAAAAGATCTGTTCTGCTTTTTTGATCCTCACAGGAAAATCAAGAAGCCTTCAGCTGTCAGAGGACACCTGTACCAACTAAGCTATCTCATTAAACATTTGGGATGTAGTCCATATTTCGACAGTCACCCATTAACATGACCGACTGTTTCCAAGAAAAACAATTATTGCAGAATGGCCCAAGACAGTTTCAACTAGCCAGCATTTATTGCAGCTACAAGAAGAATCCACCAGTAGGAAAATACCAGTAAAGGTGGTAATGAGGCAAAGCAGTTAGAAAAAATCTGGTTTAGAAAAACTATACACATAGTTTCATGGATCTCGGAAAGAAAAAGAATTATTTTTGGAGAGGATAATCTTTATAAAATATGTGTTTTCTTGGTGAAATTAAAACAATAATTTGAGGACTGTTTTTCTGTTATTATTTTGTAGTTGAAGAAAATGTCCTGCTCAACCTGAAACGAATTTATCATTTTGGCTTTCTATTTTTTTCCATTTATTTTTTTAACCACTTAAAAGGACAAATGAAAGGAATAATGAAAACAGACGTAATGCTTGGTAAGGGCAAGTCCCTGGGGAGACAATAATTTACTGAGACCCAAAATAAAGTATGTGAAAACTAGAGAAAAAAGTATTTTCAACTGTAAGTAAAGTGGGATATTATCTATAGGAAATAATCTATTTTTAGAAGGAGATGTATGACATGGGGTGCAGGTGCCCAGGCACTGGCAGTGGGGAGTGCAGGGTGGCCTACGTGAGGAGAGGCCAAGGCTGTCCCATGTTGGACACAGCCAGTTCCAGCCAACTCCAACTGACCCACTGCAGGGCATGGCTGAGTCCCTCAGCCGAGATGGTGGTGCCTCAGTGAAAAAGTATTTTAAAAAGTTTTTTTATTCCTCACCATTGTATTTGATTTTCGACTGGCAATAAATTGAATTTATTTTTCTTAAGTCAAGTCTGTTTTGCCTGTGATGTTAATTGGTAAGTGCTCTCCCTGTCTTTATCTCAACCCATAAGCTCTTCCATCTTATTTTCTCCCCCTGTCCTGTTCAGGAGGGGGAGCAAGAGAGCATGTGGGTGGTCTTCTGGTAGCCAACCAAGGTCAATCAACCATGATGTACAAACTTGTCTTCACTCAAAAACAATTTTCAAAACATTATTTTCCCAATGCGTCCAGCTAAACAACAACAGAAACAAATAAAAAGTCCCCTACAACCAAATAAAACCAACAAAACAAAACCCAAATACCTACAAACTTCTGGAGATCGTAAAGGGATAACTAAGAAAAAATGGAGACAACAGGCTGTGTTAATTTAGCACTGATAAAAACAGTGATCAATTAATTAACCCATGTGATGAAGTTGTTTTATGGCAAGCAACTCTTACTTCACTGATTTAACATTTGCAGCACAAGATGACTAAAACTCTATCAAACAATTGGTGTAGCAGAACAGCAGGATGGGATAAATCTTACTTAATTGTAGCCAACTGAATGTTAGCTGTTAGTCTAAGAGACTTGGCTACTCCCATTCTACATGAAAGAAGAAAGACAGATGTTTCCAAAAGTGGTTCAGTTCATCCTGAAATAAGTTTGTAATAGGAAGAAAGACCTGACAGAGGGTCTTGTATAATTTAGCCTACCTTTTTATACAAGAGAAATAGGAAATAATCCGTTCTACTGTACTACCTTAAATTTTGGTTTTGCTTCAATATGTACTTCCATATTCAAGTTCTCTATAGTATGCTTCCTTATAGAATTGTCTCATTCTTGTTTGTATCAATATTTTTCTAATTTTTTATATATTATGTCATTATGTTTAGGTTCTGACTTACTGTTTTTTGGGGTTTTTTTACAACAATATTTAAGTTTTATTTTTGATAATTCAGTTAAATTAATCTGAAATTTGTTTGGGATTCAAGTGTAGATTCAAAACCCCTAGATTTAGTATTTACAATATAGCTGTCTACATGTGATCTACAGGTCCAAACTCAATTACACTCAGGAGATACAGGCTATTTAGTACAGAACCACAGAACCGTCAAGGTTGGAAAAGACCTTTAAGATCATCAAGTCCAATCATGAACCCAACACCACCATGTCCACTAAACCATGTCCTGAAGTACCACTTCTACACAGTTTTTCAAATACTTCCAGTGATGGTGACTTCATCACCTCCCTGGGCAGCTTGTTCCAACGTTTGACCACTCTCTCAGTAAAGAAATACCTGGTGTAATCTGATATGCTCAAATATATCAAGACTTCTGGGACAGGCAGATATGACACAGGATGTACTGGAAGTAAATACCCTTCTGAAGCTAAAGGTCAAGCATGATACCCTGACTCTACTATTTTAGGTGGTATTATATATGTCTGTTTAGGCAAATAGATTGGGTTTCCTGC
>NW_010532453.1:28184-67716 GCF_000687285.1 Phaethon lepturus | reverse complement strand
TCCTGCTGATAAATAGGTACCTACTCTGTAAACCCATAGGTTTAGGTGCTGAAATGCGGTGCTTTAAAAAGAAAAGAAGAGCATCTTGCTCCCAGACATCACACTGTCCATTCTTCAAAGGATTCCAGAGGAAAATGTAACTGCTAGCATGTTTAATAATGCTGCAGTGGATGCTGCTGCATTTATATAGGGTAGCCTTACTCCCTATTCCTTGTAATAACAATATTCTGAGCCTGATAGAACACCTGGTTACAATCACAATATAAATAAAACAACTGGGCCAAAATCCAGACACATACAGAATCATCATAACATTCAGGTGACAAGAACCAATCCACATATTTATGTTTAAACAGCATAATATTTCTCCTCTTCCAAGACAGCAGGCTTTGTGAGAAGAAAAAGCAGTGAACGCTGCAATTTTGAGCTGTTGACATGATTCCATGTTATGTTTTCCTATGGTAAAAATGGTCTAGGTACTTCGCTAGTTGGAAAACCACTGACAAAGTGTTAATCAGAGGATCACAATCATACTGGAAAAATGAAGGAGAGAAAAAAATGAGAAAAGAGTGACCTAGGTCTATCTCATATTTCCATTACTGATTTTGACAGTAAAAGAGCACATATCCTTAATGGGTGTTACCCTATAAATGATACCAACTTGCAGAGGAAAGGGATGTAAGGAGCTTTTGGGACTGGAATTCAAAAATATTTAAGCAGATTAGGTAAACTGTCTTAAGGAAAAAGCATGCAATTTAATAAGTAAAAATGTACAGCACTCTTCTTGGACAAAAATTACTACACAAGTACAAGATAAGTGAAAGTACTACTAGGTATTACTTCAGTAGAAAAAATCTGAAAGTAACATAAATGAAAAGCTAAATGAGGCAGCACAGGGTTCCATGAACACGTGATACCCAGGTCTGCCTGAGAACAAAGCAGCTACCCATCCATATTGCCTGTCTCCGTATGTTCCTCACAAAGTTTTAGGGGCATATCTGCAAGTCCCTAAGGGTTTACTGTCTTTCTAGCATGGTTTTACTTGGAGTATGGACTGCGAGGGAGAGAATCCTATGCTGCTAGCTATCTCATTTGCTCTTGTGGAAGTCAAGAGTATCCGGAAGAAGAGAGAATTTGATGCCGCTCCTCAGACACTCTAGAGTTTTTCACAGAAAGCTCAGACATCATCGGCCACAGGACAAATGAGATGTGTAAATAGCTTGCATTTAGATAGTGTATTTGGACAGCACTGTGTATTGTAAGCAACCAGGGATTCAGACTATTCTCATGGACACTCTCTCAGCTACGATGAAGATTCAGACAGTTAGACCAATTTTATGTTCCTGACAGGAGTTTGTAGTTAATTTTGTGACTATGACAGCATTTTTACTTATGTGGTTATTGTGTCAAGGGTAAAATATTTCAGAAATTCTCAGTAATGAGTCTGGTTACGTTTCTGGAAACATTAAATAAATAAAAATAAAATACTAAGGTATTGCAGGAGTAGATACAACTCTAAACCTATTGGCTTCCTGATTTACAGTTTCCTGGGAATTCTTCATTTCTGAAAATTCAGTCTGTTCAAACTTTTCTCACATTTAATTTTAGTGTAGCTGAGCAGCTGTCAACCTGCATGGTTATTTTATAACCAGCATTTGCTGTCTACACCTATGTATGTTTAGCTGGTAAATACCTGTTATGTTTCAGCTTCAGTTTTCTGCTTTTTGTATATGAGGACATTTTCATTATCAAAGAAATAAGGAACAACACAGAGTCTTGTTATGTACATGGACATCAAACATGTGTAATTTTCCATAACCATAAATAAGAGCTTGAATAACCTTGATCTTCTATTCTGTCATATTGTTTTTAAGCTGATGTAATACCATTGACATCAATGGACTTACCCCAGTATGAAATTGGTGTAATGGAGTGGAAAATCGTTGCCGAAATCTCTAAGAGGATATTCAAAGTTCCCTTTACTGTAAGCTGTGTATTAGACTGGAAGATCCATAGTTTGTATTTCCATGTTTTGATGTGTATATCAAATGATGAAGAACTGTAAAACACTCTAAATGGGAAGATATTCATAACCTTTCTTAATTAAACATGAAATATTTCATTTTAAAATTGTTTTTATTGTATGTTTAAGTGTCAAACAATGTCACTATTAATTTTAACTTTGGAGAAAAATTATGTGTAGGGATTTAATTTGATACTATACACTGTCAGAGTCAACATAATTTGTTTAAATTTAAAAGAAATTAGCTGGTTTGGCTTTTTCAACTAAATGTTATATGGAAAAAGAGCTCCATTTGTGACCACCTTTTATAAAGCTACTTAGCAGATGAGATCAAGATTTCGTAAGTCTGAGTATTCGTATTCAGTTAACTATTGATCATAGTTAACTCCTAAATTAGTAACTGTATGCAGGTCTTTGTATTTTTCAAGAAATTTTCCTGAGAGAAACCACATTAAACTGTCTTGATTTTCCCTAATTACAAGATCAACATATGAATATCAAGTAGAAAACAAGGATATTATGTATCTATCCAGTTTCATACTTCATTTCCTATGAATTTCTGTTACAAGGTGATGAAAATATGAACCACAAACCACTTTTTTTTTTAAAGCGGAATGACACACATGGTTTATTTTTCCTTTTACCTCTGCAAAAAATGAATCTAGCTTTCAAAGCAAAAATGATAATTGAGCAGAATTGTATTGGTGGGAAGCGTTGATAACAATGTGGTTTTTGACCACCTTGTGAAATTTTATTACAGTTAGGAAGAGCTTTGTCAAATCAGTGGTATATAATTTATTTTGTTCTTCAATTACTTCATATTGAAAAGAGGCAAGATCCTGTTTTTCTGGCTATCAGTGAATAAAACATTTCCTGAATACTTTAACTTCCTTAAGAAGGCAAACTTTCTTTTCCTATCTTTTTTTTTTTTTCTGTTAGCATTCATTCTCACACAGAACACACTATTTATAATCTTGAACACTTTCACTTAAAATTTTTTCACTTTGTTTTACACTGAATTTTGAACTATTGGTGAGAAAATTCTCTCTTAAACAAAAGAAAGATGTAGCTAAAAGAAAGGAAATAGTGCCAAATCAAAAATCTTGTGTGATTTTCTTTTGTAAAATGTCATATAGAAATATGAAACTGGAAGTGTTCCACACACAGCAGTAGTGGTTTTGTCGATATTTTTCACTTGACATGGGGTACTTTGCATGTCCTAAATATGGAATGTTTAATTCCCAAGCTCCTGTGCTTTGTCATGTCATTTTCCCATGGGAAATGTGCTATCACATCAGAATTATCTATTTGTTTGTAGTCGCACTTTTATGTTTGTTTCATGGAGGGGAGTGAGGATGTAATGGGCAAGGCAGCAGAGACTGGTGTTAACAAGATCCTAATTTGCTTTCTCAGCATCAGAAATGACTCTGAGGAAAAGTTTCTGGTGCATCTCTGCAGAGAATTATGGCAAATTATTTACTCTTTGCCAACCATTCACACTGATGTATCTCTGTTGACTTTGGTTTTGGATAGTATTTATGGCTGGTATGCAAACTGGGTGTTTTCTATTCTTCCAGCTTGCTTCCAGAGCAACCCAAAGTCAGATTTCAATAGAGATTGTGGTCCTCTCTATGAATTGCACTGATCTGGGATCATCCTATTTCTAATCATCTGTGCATCTTAAAACCTCAGTAATTTCAGCTGGCATTTTGGTTGCCTAGAGATTTAGGTCTGGGTCCTAATTAACTATTTCAATTTAGGTTTTGTGTCTGATTTTGATTAAGAATATCTGGAAGAGAAAGGTTTGTTTTCTCCAGATACATTTTTTATTTTATCTTCACATTCTTCGAATTTAATTCATTTCCTCATTAATCTTTATTTAATGAACACCTTCTTTTGTCAATAACTACAGAATATCTTTATTAAATTAAAATTATTTTTGTAGCAATTTCTCACGTCTTTTCATCACTCTCGTCAGTGTACATGTCAGTAATAAAAATGTATATATTCATAATTCTTTAAATAGAGTCACTTTTGAAACCCAGTTTTCTGCTCTGTGTTTCTAAAATGATGGTAACTACTGTCAAATACTTCTTAAAAAAATAGGTGGGATGAAGATTTTGAAGTGATGATTGAATATTTGTTAATACTATGTGTATCTAGCTGTCTTGAAACATTAGTGTTTATTTACTCTGCTAGCAGGATTCTTTCTTTATTTGTTGGTTTCAATTTTTTTGATTAATCTCACAAAACTATCCTGAACACTGATCTACCGCTTGGTTTAAGCAAACTACTTCTGTTCTGAATTGTTCCAGCAGCAATGAGCAGTGAAAGAATGTCTCTGGATATTTCTCAATGAATTTTAGTCTGCATGTGCTTGCCTAACCCTACATACCTTCGAGACTTAAATACACAACCCTTTCCCATTCCGGCTGTGCTGGGTTGGAAATTTTTATCACTCAGTTTCTTCTCACTACCCACTAGCTGGCAGTCATCCTGCAGCTTTTCAGTCACTGGCATTGTTCATGAGAGTGTTCCCTAGTACAGCACAGGCAAAATCAGTTGTATTGGTGCAAATTTCTTACTTAAACTGTTCAAGCTAGCCTACAATAGACCAGAGTGCTCTCACACCATGCTGCTAGCAAAAGTGTGTGGGGAACTACAAGGGACTGGTGTTGTGCAGCTGGGGATGCAATTATTTTTCCATGATTCTACTCGGTTTCACACTGGTCAAACCTTGTTTTGATACAAGTAACATTTCTGAGTTAGTCTAATCTTAATTAGGACAATTCTAGAATTCCCCATCAGCTGTATTGTACTGTATGAGGTCTAATTGATTTCAGCTGGACTATTTATATGCACAAACATCTACTTATGCAGCTGAGTAAGAGCTGGCATAACTGAGCTTTAGCAGATGTCCAGATTTCAAGATGCTGGGCCTAGTTTTCGCCTTGCACTGGAATGTCACTGAAATAAAAACTAGTATGATTGGAAATAAATTTGACCTGCTTATCACAGGGTATGTAGCAAATTGTTATTTTTTCCACTTTGCTATGATTCTGATCAGACTTTTTTAACAGAATGGTTGAGACCCTATTTTGCATACCTATGAATATCAACATGTAAGTAAAGTGTTTATTAAAAAAAAGAAATATTTCTCACTTTTGAAGCTGTCATTAGTTGATCATAAATGCTTTTCTAAGGGAGTTGATTCAATCATGTATTTTTAGAGAACTCTGTGATATTAAAAATATATCATAAGAAGAAAAATAACTGTTAACTGACAGAGGTCACAGTTACATAAAAAAGAATTGAAAAATGGAAGAATATAAGAAAGAAAGAGCCACATGCAATCATGGAGGAGACAGATACATCAGTACAAAGTTGTCACAGTTCAGCTCAGGATCAAGCTGGCTGCAGGAATCATCATAAATATCTGACATGTTGAGGTTAAAGAAAGTATCTGAGCATTACAATGACTTGGTAATAGAACGAGGTTTGAACGTACATATTTGCTGAACACTTAAAACTCGTGGGCTTTTTCAATTACTTGATAATTATTAACAGTTTACTGTTTTGTCTTCTAATTTACTCCAGAAAGGATAGGGCTTTAAAATTATTTCATTCTTAATTTAATTTTTTAGTGGAACTTGGAAAGGATGGATAATTTTAAGGTGGAGTTTGATTCAATATTGTGACTTAATATTGTAACACCTCATCTAACATTTAAAGATCAAAATGATCTGGGAAGGTTTCAAGTTAATAAATTTTGCTTATAGAAATTCTTAATCTAGAAACCTATGTATTCTTTTGTAGTACGATGGTAATATGAAAATACATTTAAAAATGAATAAAGCAATTGAAAGTATTTCCTCTGCAAATGTAAGGTAGTGTAATGTCAGCACAAGGCACTGGTTAATGTACATTACAGCTCTGTAAATCTTGGTTTCTCTGAAATTTAAAGTTCTCACAATGGGAAAAAATGCATTAAATTATATGTTGAAAGGGATTTTCTTATTGTTTCTGCTGATCTGTAAACTCCCAAAATTGTTTAAGGTTATAAATGTCTTTATTAAAATTACAATTTCAGCCTAATTTATTTTAACAAGAATTGTAATGCATTCTGCCCTCTGATCTTTTAGCTTGAAACGCTGCCTGTTCTTCCATTATTCCACCATCCATTTGCAGATAACAATACATCAGAACCTTTTTCTTGCTGCAGAAACAATGCCCTTTATTTGAGAAAGGACATTGTTTTGACAGATAAAGTAGGCATTTGATAAATTGGAACAGGTTCTGAATTATTTTGAGGGGAATGTGTGCTACATCTGTCTGCTGATTTTCCACTGAAGCAGTGCTTAACTTTCTTGTCTGTTTGTGATTTATTGAGCTGCAGAAAAGGTTAGGAAAATTTCATGGCTCTTCTCTTATAATTTGTAAGTGAATCAAAAAGCATTTGTTACTGTTTATGATGCTCAAAAGACAGAATTACCCCAAAACATTTATCCACAACAAACACTGTAGTGACAACAACAACAAAGGCAAACAAAATAATGATCTTCTAAATTATTAATAATACAAATACAACACAGAAAACAAATTCAGCTGTTGAAATGCCTGGAATGTTAATAAAGTGTTGAGTGTCTATTTAGACATATTTTTAAAGGGTAAATTATTGTAAAAATGACCACTATTAAGGAGGTAAGTTACAAGGAGTCTTCTTATATATATGTTTCCAAAATATTTTTATAGTTTAGTAATATTTATCAAGAACTTTTCACAAACTAGTGTAAAATCCTGGCCACAAAAAGTCAGAAGATTTATATTACTCAGCATTCAGATCTGAATTTAATTGATGGAACAGAGATTATATTCTGCTGTTTCAGACATTCTAGGGGATCCTATCTGACCTGTAAATGGGAAGGCCATTATATATGGATGTGTTCAATAACATACAGCATTTAAAATAATATGCTTAGGCTTAGGTAACCAAATCAAGCTGTAAAGAATAAATCCAGCTTCAGATTGTTGATCCTAAAATTTAGGTGTTTCAATGTAAGTGTTCATTTATAAGCCAAATTTTTAAGCTCTTATTACAATTACTGGAGAGTTTATTAATATGTCCAGTGCAATCTGCTCACCACACTAAGCCAAAGAGATTCAAGAGCTCCATACAGACATCTGAATATTTCTGTCTAGTGCTGTTTGAAACTTTGCAGGGTGTCAGAAATATCTGCATTAGACAAGGGAAGAAAAAGAAAAAAGGAAATAATCCATTCTGTTCTGACCCAGCAGCCTCAGGACAGGTGGAATAACATAGGTTATTTCAGATGACACTGTATGCTTGCCCTGTAAGCCCTGTGCATACGCCTTTGACAACTCCATGCTCTATAAAGGGCATAAGACAGCTCTGCAGAGTGTGCAACTGAATGAAGCACCATTAACTGCCCTGAAAAAAACAGCAAGGTGAGTGTCAGTTGACTAAACATAGGTGTCCAGTAGCATTTGAGATTCCCATTATCCTGTTTGGCACCCAGCTCTTTCTTCAGAGGAACATGAATCTCCCATAGGTCCTTTTTCATATCTACCCTTCTTACATAAATGTCTGTCTGTCTTAGGACACTAGGTACTTAACTAAGCAACCAAATTACACTCCTAGATTTCTCTCTGTGGAGGAAAAAGTGCCCCTCCTGAGGGACTGCTCATCCCACATAGCTAAGCATTTATTTTAGTAAAGCTTGGAGTACAGAGTGTATTCCTACATGAATATTATGCTAATTATCTACCTTACTGATGATCGCAGCTGGAGGAAACCACTAGTTTTATAATTTTATTTGCATGAAAATAATTGTGATGCTTTCTATTTTCCTCTCCTTTTCTTCTTTCCTACTACATCAGACCAATGGCTCTTCTACGTTCTCTGTTGAAAGCTGGGACAGACATTTGTTTAGGCTAATGTTAGTTTTACTAACTTTATCTAAAACAGTTAGCTTGAGCTAATTGTACTTGCTATCTCTATAGTTAGTGGAAACAGACTAGTACTTCTAAAGAATGATACATACCAGACTGAGATGTGTTTGACAAACTAAAATAAATGCCTGTATCTATTGACCATTAGGACAGTCTCAGAATTACTAGTTGTTTTTTTGGCATGGACAAAGAACTTCTAGGCATCTCATAAATTTCAGACATATGGGGCATTTTATTAATTTCCAACTCAAACTTTTTTCCTTAGGCTTTGTATTCAATCAGGTTTTTTATCTCAGGCTTTTAAGAAGAAGTTGGAAAAAGGAAAAAGGCAGCATTAGCTAATCTTTACCGTCACTTACTGGTAGTCCTGCAAGTTTTCTAAGGAAGATACACATTTTAATATTAATCCAAATGCATATTGGTATTGTGTCCTTATCTTGTACCATGAGGTGTACAATAACATAAGTACGTAAGACTGCAACTTTTGAGCAAATCTTTGGCAGGGTATGTAAGTTGATGAAGTCTGTGTCCTCCTAAGTTTGATGAAGTTTCTGTGATGAAGTTAGGCCTTCTAAGTTCAACTGGAATGGCCCAACTACTAAGATTTCCATTCCCAATTCTTGCCACAAGTGTAATTTTTCCTTCAGGAAGGAATCATACATGAGGCACACTGTTGTATTAAACTTCCTACTGAGTGTTTTAGTTTGCTTATTTGTTCTCCTGCGAAAGGGCCAATATGGCCATATCTTATAAAGGGAAACATATGTGGAATTGTGTTCACTGGTGGATGTAAATCCAGTAGTTATTATCCATCTGGGATTTTGTTTTGCTACTAGTTTGTTTTCCCAATTGAGAATGATTACGAATAACTGGCAAAGTGACATGATGCACCTCACAGGTTTGAGATATACAGTTACATTGTAAATGTCTTATCCCATTTTAATTATAAATTATTTATTTATTGCTTGACATCAAAAATCGAGTGTATTCAGTTGCTCCCAATGATGACAGCTGCTATAGAATAGATAAGATGCATTGGCAATACATACTCCACAGAAACAGGAAAATACTTCTGAAGTTTCATGTCATCCAGCTGTCCCCAAGCAACCAAAACTGCACGCTCAATAGTAAGATGCAATGCAATAAAATCTCTTGCAATTCTTTAATATTTTTTGTCCAGTTTTATAACTGAAAATTGTTTGGGATTTTTCTTTGTCAGGGTTATTTTTTTTGTGTGTGTGTGTGTGTGATTGTTTGACTCAGGGTACCAAATGGTATTTGCTTTATAACATATTGGTCAGTATGTATAATATGAGAATGAGAGTTGCATTGACAATGACAAAAAAAGGAAATAAGGAATTGGTGAATGAAAGAAACATACAAATATTATTACCAGTGACAGAAATGTGAGAAATAAGACTTTTTTCTTTAAATTACAGGAGAGGAATATAATTTGATATTGATCAAGATAAAAGAAATAATAGAAACGAACAGCAGCAAAGGACTTTGTATTGGGTTTATGGACAAGGTTTTGGTAGCAGGAGGGCTGCAAGGGTGGCTTCTGGGAGAAGAGATGAGGGGCTGCCCCCATCAGACTCAGTTTCAGCTGACTCCAAAATGGTCCCACCGCCACCTGAACTGGAGCCATTCAGCAAGGCTGGTGGCACCTCTATGATAACGTATTTATGAAAGTGTAAAAAACACTGTGCAGCAGCTGTGAGCAAGAGGAATAAGAAAATGTGAGAGAAAAAGCCCTGCAGACACCAAGGTGAGAGAAGAAGGAGGGGGAGGAGCTGCTCCAGGCATCTGAGCACAGATTCCCTTGCAACCCATGGAGGACCATGTCAACGCAAATATCCCCACTACAGCCCATAGAGGACCCCACACTGGAGCAGGTGGATGTGCCCTGAAGGAAGCTGCAGCCTAGGGAGTAAGAGAGTGCCTTGATGGGCATCTGGTAACTAGACAAGTTTAACCCACCACAGATTTTCAAATGAAAAGGAAAGTTCTCTGTCTTGAATAACCATCCAAACAGGTTGTCAAGGTTTTCTGCAGGTATGGGTACGATTATCAAGGCAGTATTTACTGTGTGTTCTGAAGCTTAGAAAGATAAATTAGAGAAAAAAAAAAAATAAACTGCATTGCACTCCAGGAATATATTCTAATAAATACTTACAACAGCTACAATAATATCTTGTGTACAAATTTATTTAAAGTATATTCTGTGTGGTAAGCTTCCAATTCATATTATATTTTTAAGATTTTGAGGTGATAACCACAAAAAAGTAAAAAAAAAAAAAAGAAAGAACAATGCATTCTCAAGCAAATATAGTCTCTGCTGTGGATTAAGTTCTGTGCACTGGTGTGGTTAAGAAGCATTCATCACTCAGACTTTCTCCCACCATTGTTGTTTGACTGAAAACAAAGTTACTGAAGCTTTTGAAGGGTACTGGTTTAGGGGATTTCCAAATAAACACATGCCATTGAAAGTCAACAAAATGTTCAATGCAGTGGACTACAAATGTGTAAATTAATTGAATTCTTGGTATCTAAAACTAGGAACTTGGGAAAAAACCTCACTATGTTAAACACAAGATATTTAATAATTGTGCAACAACCCTCTATCTACTAATTAAGGAGTAGTGATTCTGAAAGATAATTTAAGACTTCAAATATTTATTTCAAGAAGCTGAAGACAGATGTTTCAGCTTTTCAGTTTCATTTTCCTCTTTGTTGCCACCCTAACTACAGCTATTACCTGAATTTTGCTTGAATTTTCAACTATTTTTGGTTCATAAAGTTTTTATTTGGAGGGGAGGGAGGAATAAACAGTCTACAGTGACCATTTCATTGTGTTAAAACCAAATCAAAACATATCCTTTAGTAAGGAATTTAAAGTTCTTTCTCTAGCTATATTTACCCTTCTGGTGGAAATTGCCATCTGCTGGCAGCTGTGTCTATGAAAGAGAGATTTGTCTCTCAGACATTCCTAAATGCAGCATTTAGGAGTAGGAGATGCAAAAATGCATACCATGTTAGTAGAAATGGCAGAGAACAGGATATGTGTGAAGAAACAAGAACAGGAACAGATGACACCTGGATAAACTGTCCATTCTCTGTTGCTACTGCCATAAGGATGGTAGCTGCTGTCAGTAGAAAGAGGAAAATAGGTAAGACAGTAACACTTTAAACTTATGAAAACTATTTGTAATATTTGTGTCGTTAGCTCTCTTTGAGCAAGCATAGAGGTAGAGTAGTAGGGGAAAAAAAAAAACAAAAAGCTACCCCAAGACAACAATAACATAAAAACCACTACCACAAAAAAATAATTTACTTCCATTCTTCAGGTATCTCAATTCACAATCTCATATACCAATATAACGTATGAAACATAATAATAAAATTCAAAGAACCATAGAATCGTAGAATAGTTTGGGTTGGAAGGGACCTTTAAAGGTCATCTAGTCCAAACTCCTATTCAATGAGCAGGGACATCTTCAACTACAGCAGGTTGCTCAGAGCCCTGTCCAACCTGACTGGGAATGTTGCCAGGGACGGGGCATCTACTACCTCTCTGGGCAACCTGTGCCAGTGGTTCACCACCCTCATTGCAAAAAATGTCTTCCTTAAATCTAGTCTAAATCTACCCTCTTCTAGTTTAAAATCACTACCCTTTGTCCTATTGTGACAGGCCCTGCTAAAAAGTCTGTCCCCATCTTTCCTATAGGCCCCCTTTAAGTACTGTAAGGCTGCAACAAGGTCTCTGTGGAGCCTTCCCTTCTCCAGGCTCAACAACCCCAATGCTCTCAGCCTGTCCTCATAGGAGAGGTGTTTCATCCCCCTGATCATTGTTGTGGCCCTCCTGTGGACCCACTCCAACAAGTCCATGTCTTGCCTGTGCTGAGGGCTCCAGAGCTGGATGCAGGACTCCAGGTGGGGTCTCACCAGAGCAGAGCAGAGGGGCAGAATCACCTGCTTCGGCCTGCTGGCCACGCTGCTTTGGATGCAGCCCAGCAGACAGCTGGCCTTCTGGGCTATGAGTGCACATTAATTTTGAAAATATATTCCTATTCATTTTGAAAATATACACGCTACTCCACTAGAGTAGTGGATGGCTAATGCACATGTGTGTTTTTCTGCTGTTTTCTAGCTGTTGTTCTAACACCTGCTCAGACTGCCTGCTCACAGTGCTTTGCACTGGTCTTCTGCATGTGTACTGAAATTGTGAAGGTCAAATCTTGTTTTTACTTTCAGTGACCTCTGTGCTTAATCTACAACCAAGTAGGTATTGAGAGGACTTATTTACTGTTTAAAATCCTTATTGCTCTTTGTGTTTTAGCAAACATCCTGGGAAGGCTGCTGAATAATAAAAGGCTTATGTTCTAAGGCAGAAGGATATTTAGAAGGAAGCAAGTGACTGTAGAGCTAGTAATGTGATGTTATGGTTAGGGCTGGAATGGCATTTTCATTCTAAGCAGCATTTTTCAAATGCACTTCATTTCACTACCTGTCAGGAGGATATTTCTCATGCTTGTTCTCCCTCTCAACACAGTATTTTGGAAAGACTGGTAAAATTCCATTGAGCTATGTCTGAGAATTTAATATTGAAAATGTATTTTCAACTAACTAGAGAATTATTAAGAGTCCTCTCTCATTCTCAAATAGTTCAGTATATTTTATTTAGAACACTGTAAGGATTGGTTCTACAAAACCAGTCAACATTTAATGAGCTTGATATTAGTAGAAATACACACAATATTTCAGTTTGTCAAAGGCTTAGAACAACTTCCCATGCCTCATTTGCTGACTTTTATTTTTGTAAATAAATACTCTTATTTAAAAAAAAAATTGCATGCTTAAGGATCTCTTGTCTCCCTGCATATCACTGTGCACTTTATATAGGAGAATGAACATCTAACATTGGGCATCAAATAGGGATACCAAACTGAAAATGGACCACATTTTATGGACTCATCAAATACTAAACCTTCTTATAGCTCAAGTCATGGCAGTGGGATAAGTCCTTCCATTATCAACTTCTCCATTAACAGTGTGTTAATACTTTTTCAGTATCAGTATGTTTTGTTGGCTTGTTTTTTTTTATTTCTCAGTTTGCTTTCTAACCCAGAGAAGGGTTAGACAGGTGATCAATGCAGACCCATGAGGAACCTTCTATCCCTACCAGCTGCAAGTAGATTTTCTTCTAAAACGAACTTAATGTCAGAAAGAAAAAAATTGGAGCATGATAAGCTGGGACAGTTGAATCTGTCTCTACCCCTCTCTGCCTGTCCTACTTGTGGAAGATGCCACCACAGAAATAGGAAGACTTGAATTGCTTTTCATTATTTTCTTGAACTTACAGCCAGTCACATTAAGGTAAGCTAAAGCTAAATTCAAGTTTCTTTAACACATCAGTCTTTTTTAAGAAATAGGTTTTCATTCATCTGTCCTTGACATAGGGACAACAGCCTCTGATAACAGGCTGGGGCAGATACATGAGAAGAAAAATTCTTTAGTTTAATCCGCAGCCAAATATGTGTCAACACTGTTAATGTAAATTGGCATAACTCCATTCAGGTCACCAGCAGATGGTCTAAGTACACAGATTTAAAAAAAAAAAAAAACAAAACCACAAACCTAAACAAAACAAAAGCCAAAAAACCAAAGCTAGGAACATTTTGTGTCATCCATAAGCTTGAAGCTCTTTAAAACCAGATCACTCCACTATAGTCAATGATGCTGAAAGAAAAAAGAAAGAAAAAAGTTTGACACCTATCTGATTTATAGAATCTTTTTATTATTTTTATTTTCACCACTGTGTAAGCTGTCATCTGATAAAAATCTATTGTCTATTTGTCTATTACAAGAAGAAATATTTCTCTTGCAAACTGTTGCCATCAGACACTGTGGAAAACTCATGAGACATTAACTGCTCAAAAGAAAATAATTTTAAATCATCTCTCTTTGAAGACTGATAGTGAAGCTATGATTGTGATTATAAATTACTGATAATGATTAGGTTTTCAGCACTTATCTCATAGTTACTTTAAACAGATAATCATTTAGAAAAGAAAGATTTGGGTTTAGTCATATATCTCTGAAACATTATCTTGGCTTTCTTTTTCTAGACTTTATCTCTGTTCAAAAATAACTTTCAGATGCACACAAAAATGAAAGGGCATACTGCATGGCAACAGAAAGCTCAAGGCTTAAGTTTCACCAGAAGTATACTGAGAATACCCTAACCAACTTGATTGCCTAATGGTAAATGCATTTTGGGAGAAAATGTGATGAGAGTAGAGGGAAGAGAACACAATAAAGGTATAAGAATACAAAGTAAAGAATCCCAGTCTGTCAAATAAAATTGTTCAACCTTTACAACCTGGTTGATTTTGTTATTTGAGAGAGAAGTAATTAAATAATTAAAAGCCATTAAATAAATATATACATATGTATACGGAAATTGGAAATTAATATCATATCTTAAAATTGATAAATCAGGACAGTTCAGAACTTTAAACTTTAGTAAATTCTTTCATTAACATCACACTTGATAATGGTTACATCTCATACCTTATTAATCATCACCATAATGAATACAAAACCTGTAATCTTTAAGATTTACTTCATAAATTACATCCAAGTATAAAGTACTGTGGAGCTGATATTTACATTTATTTAGCACTGATAGCTGTGGTCCCTGGTGGTTCACTGAGCTGATGGTGATCAGGCTTCAGAGCTCTTTAAGACAAGTTGCAGCTGATGATGTCTTACATTCTTTCTTTTTGAGTTTTCTTCAGTGATATAAAAAGTTTGTATGCAATTGCCCCTACTCCCCTCAAAAAGGAAGGTGTCCTCGGCAACCATTGCTGCCTATATTGGTTTTGGTTTGTTTGGCAGGATGTTCTGCCTATTTGCGGTCCTTTCAGCATATCTTGCCCTTTGCCTGGCAGGACTTTTTATTTAGATGTTTGCTACATCAAGATCACATAGATCATATATTTCTGTAAAATACTTTTACATTGTAGCTGAACATGCTATAACAGTTTTACACTATTATATAGCTATATACTCTGTGGTTGATACTGAAGCACAGCTCCTCCTGGCACCCTGACTGCCAGTGCTGGGCTGGATGTTCAAAGGGAGGGTCCCCTCTACACATCATGCAACTGATGCTACATGGAGTAAGTGGGTCGTGCTTATCACACAGCAGGCTCAAATAGGAAACCCCAGTCATCCAGAAACCTTGGACATGATCATGGACTGGCCAGAAGTCAAAGATTTTGGGATATCACCAGAAGAAGAGGTGATGTGTGCTGAAGAGGCTTCACCATATAATAAACTACCAGAGAACGAAAGGCAGTATGCCCTGTTTACTGATGGGTCCTATCGTATTGTAGGCAAACATTGAAGGTGGAAAGCTGCTGTATGGAGCCCTATAGGACGAGTCGCAGAAGTTGTTGAAGGACAAAGTGAATCGAGTCAGTTTGCAAAGGTGAAAGCCATCCAGCTGGCTTTAGATACTGCTGAAGGAGAAAAATGGTCAGTACTTTATCTCTATACTAACTCTTGGATGGTAGCAAATGCCCTGTGCGGGTGGCTACAGCAATGGAAGCAGAGTAACTGGAGCACCCGGGGTAAACCTATCTGGGCTGCTGAATTATGCCAAGAGATATTGCTGGCCAGGTAGCAAATCTAGTTGTAAAAGTACTCCACGTAGATGCCCATGTACCCAAGATTTGGGCCACTGAAGAACATCAAAACAACAATTCGGTGCTAAGATTGAAGTGGCTCAGGTGGATCTTGACTGGCAACATAAGGGTGAATTTTTTATAGCTCGGTAGGCCCATGACACCTCAGACCATCAAAGAAGAGATGCAACTTATTGATGGGCTCATTATCAAGGGGTGGACTTGACCATAGACGCTACTGCACAGGTTATCTATGAATTGGAAACGTGTGCTGTGATCAAACAAGCCAAGTAGTTAAAGCCTCTTTGGTATGGAGGATGATCATTGAGATATAAATATAGGGAGGCTTGGCAGATTGACTATATCATACTCCCACAAACCCTCCAAGGCAAGTGCTGTGTGCTCACAATGGCGAAAGAAACCACCAGATGGCTGGAAACATATCTGTGCCCCATGCCACCACCCAAAACGCTATCCTGGGCCTTGAAAAGCAAGTCTTATGGCAACATGGCACCCCTGAAAGAATTGAGTCAGACAATGGGACTCATTTCCAAAACAACATCCTAGACACCTGGGCCAAAGAGCAGTGAGCATTGAGTGGGTATATCACATCCCCTATCATGCACCAGCCTCTGTGAAAATTGAATGATACAATGGACTGTTAAAGATTGAAAGCAATGGTTGGTGGGACATTCAAAAGCTGGGATAAATGTTTAGCAAAAGCCACCTGGTTAGTCAACACTACGGGATCTGTCAATTGAGCTGGCCCTGCCCAGTCAAAACTCTTATATACTGTAGAAGGGGATAAAGTCCCAGTGGTGCATGTTAAAAATATGTGGGGGAAGACAGTCTGGGTTATTCCTGTCTTGGACAAGGGCAAATCCATTCATGGGATTCCTTCTGCTCGAGGATCTGGGTGCACATGGTGGGTGATGTGGGAGGATGGGGAAGTCCGATGTGTACCTCAAAGAGATTTGATGTTGGGGGAAAATAGCCAATGATCTGAATTATATGATGTTAATTGCTATATAATACTGTATGTAATCACTACTATGATTGCTATATGCCATATTAAGAGTATTATAGTAAGAATCACCCAGATTAATGAAGCCAAACAAAGTCCAGCAGTGATAGAACCAAGACTGGCCTCAGCATGCAACAATCCAACACCACACACCATTTCTCCTGCCCTAAAAGATTGTTATGTCAGATGGAGCCCAAAGTCATGGATTAATGAACTCAATGGATATTCCACGGACATTTGTGGACATTTTACAGACATTTTACAGACATTTTACAGGGGTGTTCCATAAGCTAAGGGAATAATAACTGTGTATTATACCAAAGGATGGGAAGGGGAGTGGTGGTTAATGAGGTTGTATTGGCTAGTGTGGGATCTGAGCGGAATGTAAATGGATAGTGTGGTATCTGAGCGTAATGTAAATGGTATGGCATAAGAGGTGGATACTGTCCTGGTTTCAGCTGCGATAGAGTTAATTTTCTTCATAGAAGCTAGTCTGAGGTTTTGTTTTGACTTTGGAATGAGAAAATGTTGATAATGTGCTGATGTTTTTAGTTGTTGCTAAGCAGTCAAGTACTTTTCAGCTTTCTGTGCTCTGGCCTGCTAGTGAGAAGGGAAGGGGTGGTGCGTGGGAAGCTGGGAGGGGACACAGCCAGAACACCTGACACAAACTGACCAAAGAGATATTCCATACCATATGAGGTCATGCTCAGTATATAAACGGGGGCAGTTGGCCAGGGAGGGGCTGCAGCTCAGGAACTAACTGGGCATCAGTCAGCAGCTGGTGAGCAATTGTATTGTGTATCACTTGTTTTGTATATTCTTTAATCATTATTATTATCATCACTATTATTCTTTTTATTTTCCCTGTCCTATTAAACTGTCTTTATTGCAACCCATGATTTTTACCCTTTTCTTTTCCTGATTCTCTCCCCCAACCCACTGAGGGGGGCAGGGTGAGTGAATGGTTGTGTGGCTGTTTTGACTATCTGCTAGGTTAAACCAGAACAATACTATTGCTAGTTGCACTGTTTTAGTATGATAGAATCATAGAATCATAGAATGGTTTTGGTTGGAAGGGACCTTAACGATTACCTAGTTCCAAACCCTGCTATGGGCAGGGACACCTTCCACTGGACCAGGTTGCTCAGAGCACCATCCAAACTGGCCTTGAACACTTCCAGGGATGAAGCATCCACAAATTCTCTGGACAACCTGTTCCAGTGCCTCATCACCCTCCTAGTGAAGAATTTCTTCTTTATATCTAATCTAAATTTACCTTCTTTTAGTTTAAAGGCATTACCCCATGTCTTATCACTACAAGTCCTTGTAAAAAGTCCCTCTCCAGCTTTCTTGCAGGTGCCCTTTCAGGTACTGGAAGGCTGCAATAAGGTGTCCCCAGAACCTTCTCTTCTCCAGGCTCAACAACCCCATCCCTCTCAGCCTGTCCTCATGGGAGACATGTTCCATCCCTCTGATCATTTCTGTGGCCCTCCTCCAGACTCACTCCAACAGATTCATGTCTTTTGTGTGCTGAGGGCTCCAGAGCTGGAAGCAGTGCTCCAGGTAGGGTCTCACCAAAGCTATGTAGAGGGGTAGAAACCTCTCTTGACCTGCTGGTCACGCTTCTTTTAATGCAGCCCAGGATATAGTCGGCCTTCTGGGCTGCAGGCGCACATTGCCAGGTCATGTTGAGCTTCTCATCAACCAAGACCCCAAGTCCTTTTCGGCAGGGCTGCTCTCATTCCCTTCTCCACACAGCCTGTATCGGTGCTTGGGATTGCCCCGGCCCATGTACAGACCTTGCACTTGGCCTTGTTGATCTTCATAAGCTTTACACAGGTCTACCTCTCAAGCCTGTCAAGATCCCCCTGGATGGTGTCCCTTCCCTCCAGTGTGTAAACTGCACCACACAGCTTGGTATTCTTTTATTTGGGTTCAAGGCAAAATAATATTAATTATATCCTGATAAATACACTTTTAATTTTATAGGTGTCACAGGGTTTTTTTGGCTACAGAGGCCAAACTCCCTCTCCATGATACAGGGATCCACCAAAGTTGTGTAAAAGATAATAAACGGCTACAAAGTCATAACCAGAACCCTTGATTTTAGTCTCCTTACATGGACCATGAAAGCATGGTCTCCTGATGTGACTGCTCACTTGCTTGTTCTTGCAAATAGAGTTGCTTTGCATGTGTGACAGGAAAAACTCAATATGCATTCTGCAAAAGAGTCAATAAAGCTGAATTCTAAATTTTTGTCTTTCTTCCTGCTAGGAAGTGATACAAATATTTTGAAATATGGATACATGCATTTCCACTACTTACACAAGAGGTTGCAATCATCGTACTTCAGAAATTTTTCCCAAGCATATTGACCTTACAATTTGCCAGTAATTCAGGGTTTTTTTTCATTTTATATATTTGCCGATCTCTTTAAAAAATCTTGGGGTTTGTTACTGATGTTTTCTTATATTCATTTTGATCAAGGTGACATTTGTACAAGCATTTGGTTGGGATTTTAAGAGATTTTTTTTGCAGCCAGATACAGAAAGGGACCTTGAAGGCATTGCAAACTTCTGTATATATTCACCATGCTCAGTTTAAGAGTTTAACCGGTAAGGTTCACCAGACAAAGTAAAAGCCTTTGGGAAGGAGAAGAAAAGAAGCAAGTGTCGTAGTGTTAAGGGAAGCTTTTGATTGCCTAAGGATAGTAATAGGAATATGACAACAGGATGCTCAACAGACAGTCTGCAGACTCGAAGGATATACAAATCAGACAGGAGAAAACTGAGAAAAAAGGTAAATCTGAATCAGTTTCTCACTTTGATTAAGAAGTCCTAATGAAGGTGCTTCTGTGAAACTGGGTTTCTCTATCCTGGCTGAAACCAGGACAGTCTGTCAGAGGAAAAGGTAAAATTGAGTTCTCACTTCTTGGATGAGGGCTGTAACTATAACATGCAATGATGCATATTTATTCATATTTTGGATGTTTTGGAATTAAATTACTGTGAGTAATTAACTCACTGTCAATCACAATGTTATTGTAATCACAATGACAAAAGGTAACGTGGTGTTTGTAGAGGGAATTGATATGTTTTACTTAAGTAGTACAGGTGGAAAAAATAAAACAATTTTACAACCCTTCTGTATTCTTTAACAGAAGCAACAAACTTCAAAGCTAAATACAAACTTAGAACAACTCCTCTTAGTTTAATTAGATATACACTGACTAGACCAAATGGGAGGCAAGGTACCCCTCTCCTGTGCAACAGAGGTGATGTCAGCCGGGAGTGAGGCAATAACAAGATGATTTTCTTAAATGTTTTTTTTTCTCAGAATGAGATAAAGGTATGTTTATATGACCAGATTCAGGATTTTGAGTTCCTAGATTACATTGTCCACATGTTAGAATACACATCTTGTGCCATTTACAGCTCTGGTAGTTTTTTAATCCTTATTACTCAACTGGAGCAACCCAATCTTATTTTTAGACTATAAAGAACTTAAACTTTTTATAGTCTCTAAGACAATGACAATTTTCATCCAATGTTATTCTGATTTTTATAGCTATAGCAGTAGATTGTTGGGCCAGTGAGAGAACAACGTGGGGTAGTGCCTTTCTTGTTGTGTTACAAATCTTCTACACTTGAAGTTAACTGCAGTTTTAATACAATCAACAAAAATATAGCAGATACTGTACAAAAACAAACAAAAAAGAGAGGAGAGGAGAGGAGAGGAGAGGAGAGGAGAGGAGAGGAGAGGAGAGGAGAGGAGAGGAGAAAAATTCATAACTGGTTATACCATGAACATTATCATGCTTTAAATTGGCTTAATATTCTTGCTTTCCAGTAATCTTTTTTATTTAATATTTATATTTTCAACATATTAACTTTCATTCTCAAGACTATGTATCACTTTTTAAAGTCTTGCTTATGTTTCTAACCTTTTCTAGGTCACTTTTTTATATATTTTCTCAATGATGTTTGCTACACATTCCAATTTGGTATCATCTGCAAATTTAATTAATGTGCTGTTTACTTCATCTTCCAGAGAAATTACAGATACATATTCTCAGTTCAATAGTCAAACACCATCTGCAGCCTCTTTCTCTCTCAGGCCCACCCTGCACTTGCCCTCCTACACATGTACATATTCCAGTCCATCTGGGTTTCTTTATACAAAACTCATACTCATGAATTGGGGTAACCCTATCAGTTCCATTCCCTTCATGCCACTGCAGGTGTCCATTATTAAAGCTTTTCAAGAGATCCACTAGTTAGAGACTCTTGTCCATGATACTTAGACAATAGCTCAGATGACAGTGTGTGAACATTTAGGGGAATATTTTTCAAACCAGCTTTTAAACTTCCAATACAGGAATTGGAAGTTAAAGCACCCCAGATTTTGATTAGTCACATCTTGGGTCCTCATGCCCAAACAACCAAATATTTTTGGGGTCCTCTTACTATGGATACTGGGAATACTGAACAACTGAAGTGCATGTGGAATCCCAAATAGGCAACCTTGTGCATCAGGATGAGGCAATTCTGAATATACAACCTACACACACAGCATTCAGTTTAGTAATATCACTGGGATACAACTCCTGACACATCCAAGGCTGCCTTCATACTCATTGGACAGAACTGGCAATGTTAGAGCATTATTCAGTTCTCTCATTGTAAATAGCTATTTTAAAATGGGATGAATTGCTCTTGAAAATGGCTACTGTCACTTATTCAGATACTGACGTTACATATAATTCCATCCACACACCAGGCTTTTGAGAAGGCCATATAAAAATTTTGCGTGTAAGAGAATTATAATTACTCTATGTTACTAACAAGATAAAAATTATGTAGCATAAGAAATAAAGAACAAAAAAGCAAAATTAATTTAAATATTAATTGTCTCAATTTTCAATTCATTAAAACTAAAGAGGCGTACAGATTGAGTAAAATATAAATGGACATAGGAAAAGTTGATCTATATAATGTCCAACAGACATCTTAATTAGTTTACTTATTATAGTTAAGACAAATAGCACATGTTTTTTCTAGGTAACAACTCAACAGCCTGAGTCATGAATGCATCCCTAGAAGGTTTCTGAATAAGGTCCAAATGCTGAAACTCTGAAGATTCCAGTAAGCTCACAACCTTCATCTTCATTCTTAAAAAAACAGACTCGGTAATCTACAGAAACATGTAGCTCCTTACTGGGAAGCATTTCCTAACTTTCTTCACTAACTAGATAACCTTAATAAAAGGGAATAAAATGGACAATCTAGCAAGACCATGAAAGTTGTGACTCTTTGTTACACTTTACATGTAACAAGAGGTGTAACATAGATCACAGTATTATTGGAAACATTCATGAGGAGAAAGAGATTTTGAATGTAAAGAATGGGCTTTAACATAAATTAAAACATTAGATTAGCAGACCACTAGGTGCTATAGCTACCTGGGGAGCTAGCAACCTATTTTAGACCCTGGGATATCTTTGTCACATCCAAAAATATACTAATTATACAGGAATCAAAAAATTACATCATCAATAAGCATTTATTCTGGAAGAAATGTTAAATCTAATGTGTAGAACTTTCATTTGGCTCATTGCATATTTGTTACTTTAATTTAAGTTCCCACCCATTTATCTCACAACAGTCAGGTATTTTGTTATCTTGTTGTTAATTTCTTAGTCTTTTTCTATAGCACAGTAATAAAAATTTCACCTGTTCCATGTTTACATTCCCATGGGAAAACAAGTCGTTAGCTTTTGGCAAATACTGTGAATGATTTGGATAGAACATATTTCGATTTTCAGGGGTTCATGTGTTCCAGAGGAAGAATACACTTTTCTCCAGCAATATATCTTTTTGTCAGATTGTAGTATATATTTCTTTGCTACTGAAGAAAAAATGCTAAGTTTAAATTGCCTATTTTGACAAAGAGTAACAATACATTAGAAACCAGACAAACTGTGGGCATCTGTGGGAAGGATGGTAATATAACACAGGTGCCCTTAATGCCCCGTTTCTAGGAAGAGTTACAAGCTATCATTTAGAGAGAATGTGCATTGTATGCATTTAAAATAAAGTATTAAAATACAGTTTTAATGATAGCAACCACAAAAACACTTAGCATGTTCACTCAAACACAAATATTTAATCCTCTGAATTCTTTAAATCTCTGGTCTCCTTTGGGAATGAAATGACTGCAGGGCTCAATTTGTACTGGTAGCTTAATGATTAAAGATGAAAAATTCTTTGCTTATGCATCTGATTTTTATATGCCTTGTTTTACTGCAAATCCTATTAAAACAAACTCTGGTTTTAGTTGCTGGGAGTAATTGGATCCAATACTTTGCAATTGCAAAAAATGTTAGCTCCTGTTTTGAAGGCTGGTGGCTGTAAGGGAACTGACAGTAGGAAAAAAAAAGAAAAAAGAAAAAAAAGAAAAAGTAAGACCCCATTATGTGAAGGCATACAAGCAAAAAGAAAGTTGCCTGGGTGCAACTTTCTATTTGAGAATATTCAATTTCTAAATGAAATAAAATATATAACTGTGACTTTGTCACTTAGTTTGGGCATTTGTTTTATCATTGCCCACCTAGCATGATATGCAAGTCCTCTAAAACATTTAATACTGCACAGAGTGGACACTTAGGAATTATGAAAATGACTTGCAGACTGGAAATTCTTAGATATGGTTTGTCTAGCCTGTAGTAAGAATAACAAGATTTTTACCACAGTCGTGTTCTGCAGAAAAACATTGATAAACACAGTTATTATGTATGACTTTCTCTACAACAAATGTTGTATTTTATTTATTCTATTAAAAAGTATAAAATAACTTTAAAATAGCAATACCAAAGTTCTGTGTGGAATACTGAACTGAAATACTGTAAGACCTACATGTTTCACTGAAACAAAACAACTATATAAATCTTCCATACACAGCTGCAATTTAGTGAAATATGTAGTTTTCTGTTTTCCATTACTATATACAGTATAAATTCTTTCTGCTAGAAGACATATTGTGACAAATTTGCAAACAGCATCTGTATTCACACTTTTGAAACACTAATTTATCTGGCAATAAAAAAATTTGATTTCCCAAAAGGAGTGCCAGGCCTCAGAACTAATGCTTATTTTTGAGACTTAACTGAGTTTTCAGCGATAGTCATTTTCTTATGAGTTACAGTGCTCCTATGGAAAAATATACAACTTAACAGCAAGTACAGAGAGTTAAAAGGGTCACACAAAACATAAATCAGTATGCTTAGTTCATGTGTGTGTATAATTTATATAAACAAAGTTCTGACTAGATACACTTTCCATTGTAAAAAAAGCTTTTGTTAACAGCATCCAAAAGTTAATAAGGGATATCTGTATTTTATATACATTCATTACTTAACTTGAAAACTATTTTTACATAAAGAAAATCATACTTATGTTATTCCCAAAATAAAATTAAGGTCCACTTTTATTTGGTATCTGTACCTTCTCATACTAAACATACTATAACCCCACAAAAGCACCTTTCACTATTATTAGAAGAGAAATATTTTAGATACAGACTTACAAGGTACTTATGTCTGTCAGTTGGTGGAGGCATGTGACACATGAGAAGATTGTGTGCATTGCCATATGTTAGAAATAATTCTGTTGAAGCCATTCTTTAAAACAGAAAATTTCTCCCAGAAAAAAATATTATCATGTTTTCATTTGGAAACATCACAATGGAAATTACTGCTAAATATTTAAAAAAACCCAGAGAATTTTAACAATCCAAACTTTTAAGTACAGAAAATTATATATAAGTCTATATAGGTGATTTATAAGAATCACAAAATCATAGAATTACAGAATCATTTTAAGATTGGAAAAGACCTTCAAGATCATCAAGTCCAACCATCAACCCAACACCATCAAGTCCACTAAACCATGTCCTGAAGTGCCACATCCACACATTTTTTGAACACTTCCAGTGATGGTGACTCCACCAACGCCCTGGGCAGCCTGTTCCAATGCTTGACCACTCTCTCAGGCAAGAAATTTTTTTAACTATCTAATCTAAACCTCCTCTGGCACAACTTGAAGCCATTTCCTCTCATTCTGTTGTTAGTTCCTTGGCGACCAACACTCACGTCGCCACAACCTCCTTTCAGGTAGTTGTAAAGAGCGATGAGGTCTCCCCTCAGTCTCCTCTTCTCCAGACTGAACAAGCCCAGTTCTCTCAGCCAGTCCTCATAAGGCTTGCTCTCCAGACCCCTCACCAGCTTCGTTGCCCTTCTTTGGACATGCTCCAGCACCTCAATGTCCTTCTTGTAGTGAGGGCCCCAAAACTGAAAACAGTATTCGAGGTGCAGTCTCACCAGTGCTGAGTAGAGGGGTACAATCACTTCCCTAAGTGTGTTTATTTTTCCATTGTGATAACCACGGAAGAGCTGCAAATAAGCTTTATAATACCTCTGAAAACAAACACACCTATATTCTGGATGTAGATATTGACTTTACTTACTTTAGTCAAATGGTTTCCCTAAATGGACACTTTGGATTTTTTACATTAGGTGTGAAATATGAAATATTCTCACAGAACCATTAACTTTTTTTTTACTGCACTATGTTGTGACCAGGATGTTTGACCCACAAGATAGTCGTACAGAAAGGACTGTGGTGGGCTTAGAGACTTACATTATTTTTTAAGAACACAAACAACTGTATAGGAAGATTTTAATTTAGGACAATAATTGTAGAAGGCAAGGAACTATGGGCTGTTATAGAGAAGGTTTAGACATAGGTGCTGAGCAGAACTTTAAAAAGTAACAGGGAAGGAGAAAATGCAGGGAGAAAGGTACCATAAAAAATTAGAGTGGGAAACAGTCCAAGAAGATTGTGAGAGATATGGAGAAATGGTTTTCCTCTACTTTGAACAGCATCTAAAAGAAATTAAAGCTTTCCTTATCTCCAGTTCTCTTCAGAATAGGGATTGATGGATCTGGAACACAACAAAGGAAATACATAAGAGACCCTCAACTGGACATTCAGTCTTGTTGTCTACAAGATCAAATTTTGAGTTTTCTGTTTTCTTAAATTTGATCCCAGAATTATAAGCACAAGGAAATACTACAGGTGTCAGAATAAATGTATATGAGACCTCATCTGCTACAGGTATTGGTGGAACTTTCTTTTCTGTATCTCCCAGGAAGTCCTCAAGTCCACATTAGCAAAGTTATTTCTAGTAGTAACCAAAACAACTCTTACTAGTTTCAAATATATAACATAGTTTCATTATGAGAATGAAATAATTATTACTACTATAATTCTGTAATTACTATCACTACAGAGATAAAAGTTTGGCTATGTGTATATCTATATGAATATTGATGTTCATATATATGTATATATTAAATATATTTTCTGCATGGCAGATAATCTGCCATAATTTCTTTAAACATAATTTCTATGTCCATACCATGCTTTTCCAGCAGGGCGTATAGTAAGTATGAAATGGGAGCAAAGTATCTCAAGCCAGACTAGTTATCTATATGGGGCAACTGTTTTCTAGATGCTTAATCTTTGACAATAAAGAGAGCTCAGATACCTGTGTTTCAGATACCTATGTTTCTAGATGACTTACACCAGCTGTATGAGAATTTCAGATGTCATAAGAGACTTGTGTCTTCCTCAAGTAGTAAGTTGTAGCCTTGAAAGTTACCAAGGGAATTGAAAGGATTTTTGATGACTGTTTAGACTTCTGAGTCTGAATTACTAAGAATGGATTCACAGCTTGTAAAGGGTCTACAAAAAAAGTCTTATGAGGAGCATCTGGGGGAACTGGGGTTGTTTAGTCTGCAGGTAAGGAGGCTGAGGGTGACTAGAACAGCCTGTCCAGGGAATTGCTTGACTCACCATCCCTGGAGGTACTTAAAAGACATGTAGGTGTGGGTGGTTAGGGACATGGTTTAGTGGTAGACTGGGTAGTGTTAGGTTAACAGTTGGATTTGATGATCTTAAATGTCTTTTCCAACACAAATGATGCTATGATGCTATGAATTTATAATTTATGGAGATTTATAATTTATAATTATGAATTTATAATTAATGGAGAGAGGTAGGTACCTCTAGAAGCTTATTATCAGCTATGTCTAGATCACATGGGTGGTCATAGAATCATAGAATTGTTTGGGTTGGAAGGGACCTTTAAAGGTTATCTAGTCCAAAGCCCCTGCAATGAGTAGGGAAACCTTCCACTAGACCAGGATGCTCAGAATCCCGTCTAAGCTGACCTTGAATATTTCCAGGGATGGGGCATCTACCACCTCTCTCAGCAACCTGTGCCAGTGTTTCACCACATCCATTGCAAAAAATTTCTTCCCTAGATCTTGTTGAAATCTACTCTCTTTTAATTTAAAACCATTACCCTTTGTCCTATCGCAACAGGCCTTACTAAGAAGTATCTCCCCATCTTTCTTATAAGCCCCTTTTAAGTACAGGGAAGGCTGCAAGAAGATCTCCCTGGAATCTTATCTTCTCCAGGTTGAACAACCCCAATGCTCTCAGCCTGTCCTCATAGGAGAGGTGTTCCACCCCCTGATCATTGTTGCAGCCCTCTGCAAATTTGCTGAGGGTGTGCTCGATCCCACTGTCTATGTCGTTGATGAATATACAAAACAGTACTGGTCCCAGTACTGTTGGGACAGTCCCTGAGGTACACCACTTGTCACCTTTCTCCATCTGGACATTGAGCCATTGACCACTACCCTCTGCATGTAACTATCCAATCAGTTCCTCATCCACCAAAGAGTCCACCCAACAAATCCATATCTCTCCAATTTAGAGAGAAGGATGTTGTGGGTGGGTTACAGTGTCAAAGGCCTTACAGAAGCCCAAATAGACAGCATTGGTAGGTCTTCTCTTGTCCAATGATGTGGTCACTCCATCCTAGAAGGCCACTATGTTGTTCAGGCCTGATGTGTAGCTGGTGCCAATAATGTGGATGAGTGACTTGATATCTTGATCCACTAAATGTCCAGATGAGGGCCCTGGTCCCTTCCTTAGATCCTTTTTAATTTGTGCATTTGATGCTTGTTTCTATAAAAGTATAGTAAAGTAAGGAACTGAAAGAGGAATGATCAGACTTAATTCTAACATGGAGTTAAGACATGTCTGGGCCACAAACTCAGACATGTGCAAAGTCTCAGGTGGTGTTCTCAGAAGCTGAAATTTAAACATAGATTTAGATACCGAAGTAACTTTTCTACTCGTATGTTTGTGCCTCAGGCTAGCATAAATGTAGTATCCATTCCTGGTTCAGAATTAGAAGTCTGATTTTTAAATACCAAATACAGTGCTAATGACTCCTTCTTAAGAGTGTAATTCATGTAAAGAATATATGGAAAATACAGTGAATTGTATTTTTTTTTCAAGTTACATTATTCTTTATACAAAACATGAATATTTCTGGTTTTGTTTTTATTGTCTCTTAGAAGCAAGAAGGTATGTCTTTCCGTTTTCCTTGTATTAGCTCTTGTTATGTTGACTTTTTAGAATACTTGACCTTTATCACTGAGACTATTCCAGTTTTGTATTTACATTTCTGTTGTTTTTAAACAGGTCTCACATCTTCATATATCCAAAGGTAAGCACAAACCGATGTTTTGTTTGAAAAGAAATCAAAAAAATGAAAAACATCCTTTTAACTTCTATAACTTCAGGCTCTAGGAATCAGTTAATGAAGCTTTTACCCATTGCACAAATGCATAGTGCCTCACAAACTGAAAGGATGTGAATTAAGTGCTCATATGCCTCTAGTAACAATATTAAGCTGAAAAAGGTAAAATAATCTTTACAGAAATTGTATACTTTTTTTAAAAAAACATTTACCCTTGGCTATGGCATATCTTGATGGAACTCTGTTTACACAAATGTATTTTGTGAATACAAATATGATCATCCCTGAATGCAGAGCAGAAGTGTGGTAAAAGGGCATGCAGAATTGCTTACGTAGAAATACAGCTTAAGGGTCAGCCACGTGGCCCCTCTGTGACCTTTTCTATCTGTTCTCGTTGCATGATAGAGCTGTATGAATATAGCAGTATCCAGCTGCATGTCTCCTCAGTAAGACAGAAATTTGTCTGGCCAAGCTCAAGTGAGTGGCAGCAAAATTGCAGGGCTCTGGACACCCTTGATCACTGTGAATTACAGCAGATGTGTGCAACAGGAGCTACCTTTCCTCACCCCTCAGATACGAAAACAGGTGTTTGCTTTTAAAGTTTAATCGGAGGAGTCATTGCACCTTTTCAATATCGCTTCTTAAGTTTTGTTGTGATGTACTTAAGGTTTCATTTGACTTACAAATTCTGATCAATGATATTATAAACAGTTTTAAGACTGAGATAACAGAAGTCTTTTTTAATGAAATACTTTATAAGATTTTAAAATTCAAACAGCTATCTCAGCTATTTGAATAGTGAAGATCGAAAACCTGTATCCATGCTGCTTTTTTAATTAAAATTTTACCCAAAGGAAAACAGTATTCAACAGTATGCCAGTTTCCCCTCTCCAGAAATTGTATAGTGAATTGTTTGCACATACCATAAGGTGCCCCAGCGTCTTGGGTTTTCATATGGTAACTGACTGATCTCTTTTTCCTGCTGTTATGGTTTTGACCTGATTTAATTGATATTAGCAATAACATTCAGAATGTACTGATTACCTAAACAGGTAGTAAAAACAAAAATGTGAAGGACAAAGTTATCATGTTCATTCACTTGCAAACAGTGTGTCATTGGTATAATGTCATTCAGAGAAAACTTGCTGGATTCTAAAAGAAAGTAATTTCTGGAAACTCTAAAACTTTGATGTTTGTGTGTGTGCTATGTTAAATCAAATTTAGTTCAAGATTGGCAATTGTTATCCAAACACAAAGGACAAAATGCAGCTTTAAGTTTGAGAAGATTTTATATCTCTTTCTTTATGTCTCCGTAAAACAAAAAAAATCTGTCTTATAATGACTAGAGAATCTTTATTCTAAAATACATAAATGTTGAAGAAGTTAAACTACCAGGATATGAGAAAGATTTTGTTTAAAAATTGGCTCATTGCACATATGCTTATTAAACAATTCTATTTATGGTAAATACATCAGTATTTGAAGCTGTCCTTACAGGTATTACAAATGGCATGATCTTGGCCAAATCTTAGTCTGCCATTTTTATTTTAATGTTACACTTTGCTCTCTCCATATAATTTTAGTTTCTCTCTGTAGTTTGTTTTTCCAGCATAAATAATAGAAAAGTTCTAGTAATGACACTTCTAGAACAATCACTGAGTTGGTAGGAAGAGGTTGAATATGGGACTGAAATAAAAGGGCAATAGACAGTGAGGAAAAATGTTCAGAGTAGGAATGAGCAATTAAGGCAAGAGAAAGGCAAGTGAATGAGACCCCCCAAAAAAAGTGAAATGCTAAAATGATGAGAAAGGCAATGAAGACCAAATCAGTTAACAAAACAAATATTAAGAATGATATTTTGTCATGTAAAATAGAGATGACATAGCTGTTAAAAGAGCCCCCTGCTCCTCAAGCCTTTCTTTTGTTTAACCTTTGTCATATGTTTTGGGTTTTTTTTTTCTTAGATTTCCACCAAAAGTTCCAGTCTTTTCTGTCCATATTCGTTCTTACATAAACTTTTTACATCTTCAAGTGCTTCCTTCTTCATTCTTTCTCTCTATTTATCTAATTTTCTACTCTAAGTTTCTTCATGTGAACACTATTTTTCTTGTATGTTTTATCTTTTCATATAATTTTACCTCTTAGGCACTTGACATTATTAAGTTAGAATTACAAAGAAATATAGGCATTACTATCTAAATCTTAAAAAAAAAAAAAAATCATAATAACATTATGTACCTTTCCCTCCAGAAGTCTCATTTCTTAATTTGTGTGAAATGACTGTTACTTGTTCTCTAAATCCTACCTTCCTTACACCATAATGAATTATTTCTATAATCAGAATGTCTAAACATTTGTATTACAAACTACAGACTACTGGAAAAATATGAGCTTTAAGAATCATAGAAAGTCTTGGCTACTTGTCAAAAAGCTGAAAGAGATGTTTTTGGACTTTTATTGTAAATGGCTTTATATTCCTAGAAAAATCACAAATCAGTTAAATAAAGAAAAAAAACCCCTTAAGAATACAGTTTATTATAATTAACCTTTCAGAAAAAATAAAAAAACCCAAATTATTAGGTTTCACAACTTTTAGGAATACTCATAATAAAAGTCCAATAGTGAATAAGATTCACCCTCACTAACTTCAGCAATGTATGCATTTGTCATCTACAGTTTTATTTAGCTTCTCACATATAGGCACCTGGTGCAATTTAAGACACTTTAGGGTAAGAAAGTCACTGGATGGATAGGTGTGACATTGTGGAGATACAGGAGACCTCTACTCTTCTGAATGAAGAGATAGAGGCCTGACTGGATGCCCTTGCTCACTGCAAGTGGCACTAGATGACTGTAAAGCTGAACTGAGCCCCAAGCTGGCTAGATTTAGAGAACAAAGGTCCATTTTACTGTTTTCTCTTCCTTTCTTTTCCACTTTAAGGGGAATCTAAGTGATGGTGTTCAAAAACATGTGGAAGATAAACCTGTGCCAAATTTCAGCAGAAATAAGAGCAAATGTGTAGCGTAATGCTAAAAGTCTGTAATGTTGTATTGGTAGTTATGGGGCAGGGGAGGGGAAGTCTCCACTTACTCCACCTCAAATCATAATGCTAATTACTGTTCAGATAGATAGTATTTGCTCTATTATTGCACGCAGGATCTTTCACTTATTGAACCCGTAAATAAATAGACACATCCAGGGCATGTCAAAGCAAATCTTGCCATCGAAACACGAATTCACAAGCATACATGAAGAACAGCACTCCTGACATTTAAAATACCTTGAAAGATCTAATGAAACCAAACCATACAGAAAAAAATCCCAACTTAATAAGAGAACTTTGGTTTACCAGCAGACACAATTATTTATTATTCTTTTTTATATGGTTATAGAAACAAGCAAAAAAAAAGCTATGAAAATAAGGTTGATCTGGTTTCCTGCAAAAATGAAGTTCTTATGGTATTTGAGACAAAAATCTATCCTTGCTCTTCCCAGAGAAGATACAATCTAGGAATAAACATACAGAAGTAACAATTTGTTTTAATATTCTTACTTTTTACAGAACCTTTGTTATAGTGAACAGCCATTCCATTAAAGATAACATCCTTTAGTCTATACATGTTAATCTAGAAAAAGTCTTGACAAAACCAGATGTTAAGGGAGTTCTGAAAGTAGTTTTGCAGTTTCCCCATACCTATAACGTCCTGCAACTGTGTAATAGGGATTCCAAAGGAAATACTGACAGAAGATTAACTTATTTACTAGTCCATACTAATAATGAAAGGAGTTTGGAAGTCCAGGTGGACGTAGTTACTGCTCACTTCGATAACTCATTTGAACAAGGTCAAATATACATACATGTATCATTATCAAAAGGCACATTGCACATAAAGTCCAGACAAAAGATATGCCTGTCTAATTAAAAGACTGGAATTATACTGATATATGCCTGGACATTGCTGCTAACACAACTAATAGATAGATGAGGATTCAATCCCTCAGATTCATTGGCACTCACTGGCTCACGTGTGTGTCACTAATGGTCAGGCGCCACGTAGCAAATTCATGCTGGAAAGGAACGGTCCAAGACAGAGACAATGAACTCCTGGTTGGGCAGGGAGATGATTAGAGGTCGTATGTTAAAGTTTATTTTGTGTGTCTCTTTATTAAAGCACAGAAAAGCATGCTTTCTATTTCCAGTAAATATACTACTTTTTTTCTGTGCAACTTTAAGCCAATGACATAGCATTAAAGGAGTCATCAGACATATCAGTCTAAATTTCCTATCTTGGATTACATGGCTTTTATGGCTTTGTTTATCTGTTTGTTTATTTGCTTGCTTGCTTTCTGTAGGGGATGGCAGGGTTCTAGGGTGTTCTTGGGGAGGTTTTTTCCATGTAAAAATACTTAACCAGGAGAAAAGTGATAGTAACATACTTACATCACTGCATATACACCAATGTAAGTGTACCAACATTAAGAAAAGTTACCCAGTAGAGCTGAAATAGTACAGCTGTGTGTGAAGAGGTATTGTGTTTTTATATATATCATAAACCTTAACTTGCTCCTTCCCCCACCCCAAATTGTCTTTTAAAACGATGTTCTGCTATTAATTTTAGTTGAAAATAAGCACCCAGATAATAAATGCATGCATAATTTATTGTGTTGTGAGTGCACATTTCCAAAGTATGCATTCAAAATGATTTTTTTTTTCTGTTTAATGGTATTTGTTTAAAATACTGTGTTTTTTTCACAGGGAAGAATTCTATTACTGTATTCATCCATTTCTAGTTTTAAGGACACTTAATTTCTCTGAAATTACAAGAACTGTCAAGGGCAAAACTTGTAGGTCACAAAGTACACTGCATACAATATAGTGACTACAGAAACAGATGTTTTTACTCCAAGAGATCTTAAGATGTAGGTAATATTTCTGAAGTTTAGTTTCTTAATTAATAGGGTGAATTTTGAACATAGTGTATGCGACTTTGGTCAGGCAACTCTTGTCAACATCAATAGGAGTAAAACATCTTTGCACTGCTTTGAAATTTTACCTTTAACTAATATCAAAAGAGCTTTATTCCCCAGTGATCAGATACTGCATATCGTGTATAAGATCAGATTAATTGAAATAGTCTTTCTTAATCAAAGTTTTAATCATGTATTTTTTGCACTAGAACAATTAGAAGAATTTCCTTATAGACAACTTTAAGCCATTAAGTACCTTTCCGTGTATCTTCTTTTCCTTTTACAGGATAAGGAATATAATAAGCAGTGCATAATGTTTTACTAAGTATTATCTGGAAAAGCAGGAGCTGTAAGAGGGAAATGTTGGAAAATGAGAAGAGTGGATGTGTTGGAGGTATATGTGAAAATGTTTGTAAGTATAATACACCTGAAAAAGTTATAGGGTTAAATTAAATCTAGATATTAAAATAGATTTTAAGAAGTTATACAACTGTTTTAAAGTCAGCTATTTTTAATAATTAGTTATCATGAACTTTTAACAGCAAGGGCTTAGGCTTCAGATGCCATTGAAAAGTTCTTTTTGGAGGAAATTCTGAATGTCCACTCCAAAAATTCAGCTCTTCTAAGGCATTTTGGTTTGGGAAAATTGATCTAGTCACCCAAAATTACCAATATCATCTATAGATTAACTAACATGTTATCTGTTAATGACCAGTAAGCTTTCATTTAATGATAGAGAGCTAAGGGAAATACTCTTTAAGAGTATGTGGTAAATATTCTTCCACTGATATTTCAGCAACCAAAGTTAAACATGGACAAAGGCATTTTTTGTAAGGGATTTTTTATATTATGATATTTCTTGGCATTTCCGAAAATTATGTGTTCTAAGATTAAGTTACTCATTTCTACAGGTAAGTTTCCAAAAATTTAGGTAAAATATATATGCGAAAATAATCAGGACAAAGAAGTTCTACTGCTTTGAAGAAACTTGAAACATTTTTTTCCTATCAGATGGTAATGGAATGTGAGTCTCAGTCATCTGCTGTTTAACAGCACGCATGATTCATAGCAAATCGTTGGTGACAAGAGGCAACCTGCTGCAATCATATTCTCCCAAATTTACTGGAAGATAATTAGATTCTTTCCTTTGACTTTGACAGGATTTGAATCAAGACTATACAGATAAAATGATAAAACAATAAACAAATTTAAATTATTTATGCTTTGTTACTATTTTGTTTTGTACAGGTATATACATACGGTATGCATATGTATATAGTTTTAGAAACTTGTGAAAATGTTTAGCAAAAAATCAAACTACGACCAACAAAGTAAAATAAAACAGAAATAACTATTAGGTTGCTCAACACTTCACAAATGTCAAAAATTACGTACCTTACCTGAAATGCACTTAAGCAGAAAAAATGCTGTGTTCCTGATACTGATAGCATTAAGGAGCCAGTTCTTCATAAGAAGAACTGTTTATCTGTCAGACAAAACATTAACCTTTAACGTGATCCCACTTAATTACAGGACTATGTATCATCTTCACTTTGCTGGATTTGGATTTAGATGACACCTTGAATATAGTTGGTTGGGTTTTTTTATATTATATAAAGGACATCTCTCTTCCATTCAGGTTTAATTCCTTTTGTTTTCATATCAAGCCCCGTACTTTGTCCTAATTTTCAACAAAATCTACCTGACTTTTAAAGTAGTGAAATTAAGAAAGAACTTAAATACAATGTCTGTAAATTTGGAACAGTATCTTGCTTTATTCTCACAGCTTTACTTGGGGACGGTTGTGGTTTTTTTTTCTAATGTAACATTAATTATACTTTTAAATACAGAGTTTGGTGGTGGCATAATAATAACATCCATACATCCTTCTCTCCAGCATTTTGTTACTCGTGTATGTGTGCACACACACTCACACACAAGCAAATATATATCTTTGTACACTATACTTCACACACAGAATAATATACTTTATGGAATTTATATACTTTACATAATTTATATACTTCACATATATATACTTGTATCAGCTGTGTGGGGCAAGGTGCAGGAAGTGGAGGTTGCAGGGGCAGCCCCTGTGAGGAGAGGCTTCATTCCAGACACAGCCAGTTCTAGATGGCTCCAACTGACCCACCGCAGGGCACGGCTGAGCCCAGCAGACAAGGTGGTGACGCCTCAGGGAAAACACATTTAAGAAAGGGCAAAAGATCACAAGACAGAGAGAGGAGTGAGGAAAAAAGGTGTGAGAAGTGAGAAAATTAATTTAATTTATTGTCAATTAAAATTTATTTGGATTGTGAGAAACAAAACCAAAATTTACAAGCATTTATATGAACAGAAGAAAAATTGGGGAATTTACAGAAGTTAAATAACTTAAAATACACATTTTCGTGAAGAATTATTCCAAAAGTCTATACATATAGAAGAGGGATGCAATCCTTCGTGTCAGGGTAGTAGGTTAGTTATCTATATCTTACAGTCATTGCATTTATTTTATTGGGGGGGGGGGGGGAAGAAAGAACAATTGGTTAAAAAAATTGCCACAATTCCATCTGTAACATGTGCCTCTTTTACAGAGACTGAGAAAAGTTATTTGGCTTTAGTCTGAAAAATCAAGTTTAATTCACATGCTTTTTCATGCTCTGATACAAAGTGCAATGATATGTTGGAGTGATAGATGCGTTTCATCTTCATATTTACACTTACAGAAATTTTCAGAGTACCAAAATTTCCAAACTAGTTCTGTCTTCCTCCACATGATCATTTTAGATGCATCTCAAAGTAGTTTGACAGTAGAGACAAGTAACAGTTTTCTTGCACTGCTGTATGTTTCCAAATAAATAAAAGGAAAAGTCATTATATGTCAGCAGAACGTTTTTGGATAAACAAAATACTGCTAGTAATTCAGGTGATGATATTTTTTTCCTCACCATCCATACAGTTAAATATGTGCAAAAAGAATCCAAAAAACTAAAAATTAACTCCACTTAATTTGGACTAGTTGTAATTTTGTGTAGGTAATATTGTAGAGCAAGGTGTTCTAATCATTCCAGTAACATAAGCTATCAATAAGGAATCTCATTGTTATTCACCTCATCTCTCTTAATAGGTGAAGATTAATCAGAATAACTACAACAATTAACATTTTTTCTTCCTGTTCAAAAATAACCCATTTAACCTGACATACTGAAAACAATCTTTTCGCATGCCCTATCTTTCATACAAATATTTTATTCAGAGGAGGGGGAAGTTGTTTTTTGTTTAATTGACTATTTCCACAGAGAACAGCATGCCTGCAACAAATCATGGCCTTGCTACCAGTTACATTGTTAGTAGTGCGTAGGTTTACATCGCTTCCAAACAATTGTACACTTGCATGTTCCTGCCATGCTCTCCTTGCCAGGAGACTAAGCTCTGAAGTGAGCAAACTCTTCCCATAACATTGGACATGCTATGCATAAACAAACACTCAATTTGAATTAGAGAAAAAAAAAAGATAAGGTGTTTTGAAAAAACAGATAATCAATGCAGGAGTCTCCAATTCTCTCTGGGTTGTATAACATTGCATTATATTATCAGCCTCACTTAACTATTTATTCTTCCCCGGAGTATCTAAATTCCTGATTAATTTAGAAGTACTGTTAAAGTTACAGTTACCAAAATAACACGTGTTTAATATCTGTTTTACCTGCCTTAAGGTTGTTCCAAGAGACATGAATGTGAAAGAAAACAAACTGCATATATAGATTAAAAATATTTCTTTTTTTCAGTTTTTTCTGAAAACCATAATGAAATACAGGTTAAAGATCTGTATAGACAGTCTCTTCAATCCCCTATTTGTACTCAGTGAGGGTAGGCAATATTAGAATTATGTTTGTTGTGGCAGGATTTTAAGACATTGATTGAAATCATGGACTAGCTAGACTAGGAATAATACAGATATGTAAAATAAAAAACTGTTATGAAGATTTTACTTTTCCAAAGACATAAAGGTGGATTCAAGGAACCAATGTGTAGTATGAACATAGCCATCATATACTCCTCTTTCCAGTCAGTGGAAGAAAGTTAACGTTAAGATGCCAAGCATCTTAAAGTAAGCTAAGGCATCCTTAAAATGCCCATTTTCTCTAGCTATCATAGAGGAGCCATTGGCATGATTCTGTTCCTAATTCAATGTTAACGTTCAATGTTACAGTTATATAGAATTTAGCACAATAACGGCTACAAATTTCAGGCAAATATGGCTGAATTTTTGTCATCAAACCAAACCAAAAAACAGGAGACAACACAATTAAAAAAAAAAAAGGTTAATTTGTAGAACATTACTTGGAAAGAGACCTTGAGTACAATAGCAGTAACACAAGGATATGAGAGAAATTAATTTGAATATAAACACTATCATTTTACTGTGAAGGAGTTGGAAGGTTATATAATCAGAAGGCTGATCTTTATAATACAAGATATTTAGATTTAACACCTAAAAGGCAAGAGATTTGAATGCAGTAGTAAAAAATGTCCAGAATTTTTACAAAACCTGATGGATATCAGCCACAGCCTTCTCTCAACACTAATCCAAGTTGTCCAAATTCAGACTAGTGAGGTATAGCCTGAGTACAGCTCACTTCAGAAATTCCTAAAATCTTATGCTCATGATTCCTGTTTTGGAAGGAAGGACAAGTGCAGAGCTAACTAGCATCCTCCTGGGCTACAAGAAATACTAGATTAATGCAAACTTTGGGTGAGAGCTTATTCCATTGTTTCTTCAGCAACAGTCTTTGTGTTAAATGAATTCCTTTCTAACCTGGAAATCTTTGAATCTTTTCAATTTGTAGATAACCATCATCTTGTTCCCTTCATTCTGAAGTAGATGATCTTCGCAACTCCCTCACATTTCTCAAATGGTTTATGTTGAGTCTTGTTCAAGATGTAGTAAATGGTTTATGTTCCAGGCTATACATATATACTGTTTGGAGCTATTTGACTGTATGTGAAACTTTTAATGTAAAAATACTAAAAGAAAACAAACAAAAAAAAGTCCCTCTGCCTCCAACATATTGCAAATATTATCTAAACCACAAAAAAAAGTAACTTATATGATAATTTTTTGCATCAGGATACTAGACAATGTTGAGTTTAAAATTGCTAGGTATATGTAAGCTATTGACAAAAAATGTCTTTACAAATATGTTCACAATAAAGGCCAAGGAGAATCTCCATCCCTTATTGGATGTGGGGTGGAACATTGTCACCAAGGATGGGGAAAAGGCTGAGGTACTTAATGCCGCTTTTGCCTCAATACCCAATATTTTTGCTAATACCCAGACCAGGTATCCAAAGGGTTTTCAGTCCCCTGAGCTGGAAGACAGGAATGGAGAGAGCAGTAAACTCTCCATAATCCAGGAGGAAGCAGTTAAGGACCTGTTAAGCCACCTGGACACCCACAAGTCTATGGGGCCTGATGGGATCCACCCAAGAGTACTGAGAGAGCTGGCAGAGGATCTTGCCAAACCACTCTCCATCATTTATCAGCAGTCCTGGTTAAACAGGGGAGGTCCCAGGTGACTGGAGGCTTGCCAATGTGACGTCCATCTACAAGAAGGGCCAGAAGGAGGATGTGGGGTACTACAGGCCTGTCAGCCTGACCTCCGTACCAGGGAAGATTATGGAGCGGTTCGAACGCCAACCAAGGGTTCAGCCCCAGCCAGCATGGGTTCATGAAAGGCAGGTCCTGCTTGACCAACCTGATTTCCTTCTATGACCAGGTGACCGGCCTAGTGGATGAGGGAAAGGCTGTGGATGGTGCCTACCTGGACTTTAGTAAAACCTTTGACACTGTCTCCCACAGCATTCTTCTGGAGAAACCAGTGGCTTATGGCTTAGGCAGCTGTACTGTTCACTAAGTAAAGAACTGGCTGGATGGCCGAGCCCAGAGAGTTGTGGTGAATGGAGTTAAATCCAGTTGGCAGTTGATCACAAGCGCTGTTCCCCAGGGCTCGGTTCTGGGGCCCGCCTTGCTCAGTATCTTTACTGATGGTCTGGATGAGAGGATCGAGGGCTCCCTCAGTAAGTTTGCAGATGACACCAAGTTGGGTGGGAGTGTTGATGTGCTGGAGGGTAGGAGGGCTCTGCAGAGGGATCTGGACAGGCTGGATCGATGGGCC